>NC_041389.1:145787396-145794416 GCF_002162155.2 Triticum dicoccoides | reverse complement strand
GCCGCGCCCTCCGCCTCCGCCCCTGACCGGCGCCGCCCGCGCCTCCCCGCGCCGGCGCGCCTCCCCGCCGGCCGGCGCCGCGCTCCCCGCGCTCGACCCCGCCGCCGGCGCCCTGCTCCGGCGAGCTCCCTGGCCGGCCCCCTCCTCTCCAACTCCGGTGGCCCGAGCCCGGACCCGCCTCGATCCGCTCCCCGACCCAGATCTGGATCCTCAGGTTGACCCCCGAAACGCCCAAGTCCCAGATTTCTGACATTGTCATGCCATGTTCATCGCATTGTATCTCTGCATCCGTAGCTCCGTTTCGTGCGTGTAATATGTCAAATTGTTCGCCTCGACGAGTACTTCATTTCATTCCATTGCATAATTTTCATTTGAGCTCATCTTGATGCCCTAAATGCTGTTAGAAGAGTGCTAAGTGATGTTAATCTGCTGAAACTGTTATAACTTGCTCATTTGTCATTTTTGCCATGATTGATGTGTGCATCCTATGAGGTTGATGTCTACATGTGTTTTGATCTATGCCATGCCATCTTTCCAGAGGTGTATGCCATGTATTTTTGTGATCAATGTGGTGACTAGCACAAGCATGCAAACTAGGCATCTTGCTGTTGCTGATTTCAGTCCCTGTTCTGCTGTTATTTTTATGCCATGTAAACTTGTTGCTACAGAGAGATCCATGCATATTTTGAGATACTTCAGTAAGGATGTTTTGAACATATGGTTATTGTCTAGCTATTCATGCCCTTGTTTGCAATTATGGAGTAGCCTAGCATGTCATTTGAGTGCTCTATTTTTGCTTCAAAATGTTTCCTGGCAGATTGTTTACTTGTTATTCAATTTAGCCAAGGTTGCTATAGTTGATCCTTGCATGCTATGGACTTGTTCTTGCCTTGGTTGGTTACATAAACATGTCTTCTTGATGATGCTATGCTTATCTTGTCATGCAATGACTTGTGGTGAGTGAATCGATCTTGTTAAGTAGGGTTCATGATATTGCTATTTTGCTAGGCTAAATCTGTTATTTCGTGATGCTATGTAAACCTGCTCCTACAAATCATTCTATGCATAATCTGGAGATGATCACTAAACATGTTTTGATCTACATGTCATGCTCTATCCATTCATGCCCCTGGTTGCATTTATAGGTTGATGTAGCTTGTTCATATCTTGCTCCAAAGTTGCTTAATAATGTTGCTGTCAGCCTGTTAACATTAAGTTCACATGTTCCCATGATTGTTCCTAGTTATCCATGCACCCTATGAACTTGCTATTGCCATGCTTAGCTTCATAAACATGCCTTCTTACTGTTGTGTGCCTTGCCATGCCATGTTTTGCTCTGTAGTGAGTTCCACAAGCTCATCTACATGCCTTCATAATTCTGTTCCTGCCATGTTTGAATCTGTAATATAACTTGCTATGTTTACATGGGTGCCATCATATCTTCTGATCCTTTTTGGCTCTTGGTCAGTAAAGGACATTTGATCTATGAAATTAGTAGATTCATTCCATGCCTTTGTTTACCATGATAAGTTCCTGTAACATGTTGTTTGATAGCTCTAAACATTGCAACCTGATGTAATTTCTGCTAAAGTCTGTAACTGTTATTATTTGCAATCTTCCCATGTCATTTTGAGCATGATCTAGTGATTTCTAGAGATAGCTCAGTGTTCATGTTTTGTTATGCTTTACCTGTACTTCATGCCCATGCCTTTTGTTATTATGTTGAGTTGCTGTAGCATGTTGTTTTGATGCTTGCAATATGCCTAGTTGCTGTTTTGCACAGATTGTTGCTATGACTTGTATAGTGGTGTGTGTGTTGAACCGTTGCTCCGTTTTGAGTGTGCTCTATATGAAACTTGCTTGTTTTTGCATGTAGATTCATATTATCACGTTGCATCCATGTTTTGAGGTGTTTGCTTGATGTTTGGGTGCATTTTGCATCAATGCCATGGTTAACTTGTGTTGCTCATATCTTCTAGTCCGTAGCTCCGAACTAAATGAACTTTATATGTAACTTGACTAGAATCTCATGTAGATCATCTTGGTGCATCTTAACTTGCTGTTTAACAACTTGAACATAATGTTTATTCAGATCTGTACCAATTTCGAAATATGCTTATGAGGACTTACCGGAATTGTTATATGTTGTTCCCGGCCTCATTTAAACTTGCCTTGATGTGTTGCTCTTGTTTGCATCATCTCTTGCCATGAGTAGCTTCATGTAGCTTGGTCATGCATCATGCTTGTTGTGCATCATGTCTTGTTCATGTGTGGTGTGTTTACTATGTTGTGTGCTTCTTTTCGATAGTTCCTGTTTCGTTGCGATCGTGAGGATTCGTTCGTCTACGGTTGGTTCGGCTTCATCCGTTCGTCTTCTTCATGGACTCGTTCTTCTTCCTTGCGGGATTTCAGGCAAGATGACCGCTACCCTGGATCTCACTACTATCATTGCTATGCTAGTTGCTTCGTTCTATCGCTATGCTGCGCTACCTATTACCTGTTTATCAAGCCGTCCCATATTGCCATGAACCTCTAACCTTTGACACATTTCCTATGCAAACCGTTGCTTGGCTATGTTACCGCTTTGCTCAGCCCCTCTTATAGCATTGCTAGTTGCAGGTGAAGGTGAAGATTGCTCCATGGTGAATAGGATTATGTTGGGATATCACAATATCTCTTATATTATTAATGCATCTATATATTTGATAAAGGGTGGAAGGCTCGGCCTTTTGCCTGGTGTTTTGTTCCACTCTTGCCGCCCTAGTTTCCGTCATACCGGTGTTATGTTCCCGGATTTTGCGTTCCTTACGCGGTTGGGTGATTTATGGGACCCCCTTGACAGTTCGCTTTGAATAAAACTCCTCCAGCAAGGCCCAACATTGACTTTTACCATTTGCCTCACCTAGCCCTTTTTCCCTTGGGAGTCGCGCTCTCGAGGGTCATCTTCATTTTATCCCCCCCCCCGGGCCAGTGCTTGTTGTGAGTGTTGGTCCAACCTGAGCGATGTCCAGCGCCCCCTGGGCAACCAGGGTTTATGCCAACCCGACGTCTTGCTCATCCGGTGTGCCCTGAGAACAAGATATGTGCAGCTCCTATCGGGATTTGTCGGCGCAGCGGGAGGCTTTGCTGGTCTTGTTTTACCATTGTCGAAATGTCTTGTAAACCGGGATTCCGAGTCTGATCGGGTCTTCCTGGGAGAAGGTCTATTCCTTCATTGATCGCGAGAGCTTGTCATGGGCTAAGTTGGGACACCCCTGCAGGGTATAATCTTTCAAAAGCCGTGCCTATGGTTATTGGCAGATGGGAATTTGTTAATGTCCAGTTGTAGACAACTTGACACCAGACCCGAATTAAAACGCATCAACCGTGTGTGTAGCCGTGATGGTCTCTTTTCGGCGGAGTCCGGGAAGTGAACACGGTTTCTGGGTTATGTTTGACGTAAGTAGGTGTTTAGGATCACCTCTTGATCATTGCTAGTTGACGACCGTTCCTTTGTTTCTCTTCTCGCTCTCATTTGCGTATGTTAGCCACCATATCATCGCTTAGTCGCTGCTGCAACCTCAGCACTTTACCCCTTCCTTTCCTATTAAGCTTTGCTAGTCTTGATACCCATGGTAATGGGATTGCTGAGTCCTCGTGGCTCACAGATTACTACAACAACAGTTGCAGGTACAGGTTGTGCGATGATCATGACGCGAGAGCGATGCTTGCTTGCATTGAGTTCTTCTTCTGCTTCTTCGATCAGGGGATAGGTTCCAGGTCGGCAGCCTGGGCTAGCAGGGTGGATATTGTTTGAGTTTCTGTTTGTGATTCATCCATAGTCAGATGAAGCTCTGATGTATTGTGATGTTGTATTCGTGTGGCATTGTATGCCTCTTGTATGTATCCCCATCTATTATGTAATGTTGATGTAATGATATCCACCTTGCAAAGCGTTCCAATATGCGGGTCTATCCTTGGTGGGACCTTCGAGTTCCTTTTGGATAGGGTCGCATATTGGGCGTGACAAGTTGGTATCAGAGTCTCGACCGACCCTTGGAGCCCCCTTGATTGATCGTGTAGTTTGGCCGTTGTTGAGTCTAGAAGAAAACTGTTTTCGGAGTCTAGTTATATCGGAGAGTAGGAATTCTTTTTACTCCTCAGCCTCTTCGTCGCTCTGGTCAGGAATCTTGACGTAGGTGTTTTTAATTACTCCTCTTCCCCTTCAAATTTTTCTTTAGGATCACGCAGTTGGTTTTCCGATCGTTGTTCCTCAGCTCTTTTCATCCGGTGCATTTCTCGTCAAGTTGACTCGAGCCTCTTCATCTTTGAGTTCAATCCTCAGTTGTGTTCTTTTCCCACCCGCCCACCCCTTTTCATCTCGGAACCAGAGTCCGTAATCGAGTATCCATCCTACTCGTGTGAAGCCTTTGCTTTCTTTCTAACGGTGTTTTTTTTCTCTTCAAGATATTCGTCGTTTCCCCTTCCAAGTTGCCTTTGTTTTACCGCCCTCCCACCCTTTTCTTCCCGGAGTCTGAGTATGTTTCGACCATCAATTTCATTCATGTGGAGTCTCTTCAGTCTTCCCTCAATTATTTCAACCAGTGAATTCTCGTCTCATTCGTCATTCTTCAGCTCTTTTTCTTCTCCGGTGGACTCAATACAAGTGTTTCGTTATCAATCGTATTCTTTCCCTCGGCTCAAGTGTTCTCCTTGCTCGTTTGCCTCTCGCCAGTTATCCTTCCGGAGTGTTCAAGATATCTCAGTAGATTCGTCTGTGTTTGAATTAATTCGAGGTCGTCACCTCATTCAAATATTTCAATTGTTCTGGTGCATCGTCTATCTATTCAACATCTCTTTCCAACGGTGTTTTTCTTCAGTGGGCCCTAACCCACAGGTCTTTTTCCAGGATCTTACCTGACTCTTCTAATTTCCCCGGAGTTATTCTCAATTCTTTTCAAGTCTGACGTAAGTATGATGTCATCAGTCAGATGCCTTTCCAAGATCGATTTCAAATCATTTCATTGTTGGCTCAACCTTTTCGATTTTCATTCTCCCGGAGTATCGCAGTAATTTCAGTGGTGTTTCTCGTCGATCACAGAAGAGTTTTCCTCTAAATTTTGCCCGTTCTCTTGAAGATTCGTGGTTCTAGCTTCATATCTTCCTCTCGAATTATTCCATTTGTCAGTTGATCTTCTTACCCATCCGGAGTATGTCAGGAGTTGTTTTTTCTATTTATTTTTACCGGAGGCCATCATTCCAGTTATCGTTCTCTATTTACCCCGGTGCTTTGTTCAAGTTCTCTTCAATCAGCTCATTATCTCTTCGTTCTTCTGCATCTAATTTCCCTCAAGCATATTTGATCTTCTAATTCTTCCGGTGATTATCTCTCTTTCGTCAGTCATTTTCTAATTTTCACGGTGGTTCATTCAAGATTCCTTTTCTTTGATTATCATTTTGATTCATTTGATCTTTCCAATCCTACCGGTGGTTCTTGAAGACTTTCTCAAGTTTTGTGATATGTCACTGCTCAATTCTTTTTCAAGAAGAACAAGTAGTATGCTAAATCCATTGCTTGTCATCAATTTAATTTGGTGAAGGATAAACATACAATAAATCTTATTCCCATTTCATCCAAGTGAGTAATTCCTTCCTTTGGAGTTTGTTCTTGATGAATAAATTCTAGTTCCAAGTCTTTTGATCTTTTCTTTTCAAAATTTACTCCGCCATTTCGTCGGAACCTCCATCTAAATCATCGCAACATTCTTCTATTCTTTCATCCTTCATCTCTATCTCATCATCCTTTTGTCACCAGAGTTCTTCAAGGTGGATCTTCTTGATTTATTTCATTCTTCAAGAGTTCATCAAGTGTCATTCCATCCTCTCTAGTTCTTGTTCTATTCTTTCCATTTTCAGTCAGAGTGCTACCTAAATCCTTTCAGCCTTATTCGTTTCTTTTCTCATTCTAACCACTCCGGTTAGAATGAGTGTTTTCTTAGTCTAATTGATTATGTGAGCCTTCGGTCCTCGTCATTCTCGTCGTTCCTCTCTTCTTCTCGAGTGCTCTCGATTCTTTGCTTCTTCTTGAGTTCTTGTTTCATCTCATTCCTTTTCTCTTCCGTCTCGGTCCTAAGATCTCGGGACGAGATCTCTTGTTAGTGGAGGAGTGTTGTAACGCCCCGGATTCGTTGCGCCAGGTGTCTGCCAGTTATTCGCCGCTGTTGCCATGTCATTTGCTTGCGTGTTGCACTTTGCCATGTCATAATATGCATTTCATATCATGTCATCATGTGCATTTCATTTTGCATACGTGTTCGTCTATTGCATCCGAGCTTTTTCCCCGTTGTCCGTTTTGCAATCCGGCGCTCCTATGTCATCCGGCGTCCCCTTCTTTCCTCTCTTCGTGTGCGGGTATTAAACTTTCTCGGAATGGACCGAGTCTTGCCAAGCGGCCTTGGTCTAGCACCGGTAGACCGCCTGTCAAGTTTCGTGCCATTTGGAGGTCGTTCGATACTCCAACGGTTAACCGGGTAACTGCAAAGCCCTCTTTGAGTTGCAGCCCAACACCCCTTCCAAAGTGGCCCAAAACCCACCTAACTCCCCTCCATGCTCTCGGTCGTTCGATCACGATCGTGTGGGCGAAAACCGCTCCTCATTTGGACTCTCCTAGCTCCCTCTACCTATAAATTAGCCTCTCCCCCGAAATCCCGCAGTCCAAACCCTAAAAATCCCCCCTCCGCGCGCCGGACATGTCCACTCCGCCGTCGGACACGTCCAGCCGCCGCCCACGCCCACTCCCATGCCGCTACGTGGCACGCCGCCACCCACCGCCGCCGCGGCCCGCCCGGGCCCGTGGATGGCCCCCGCGGGGCCCATCCCGCTTCCGCCCGAGCCCGCCCCGCCGACCGCTCTCCCGCTCGCCGCCGGCGGCACCCGCCGCCTCACGCCTCGTCGCCGGCCGCCGCCGCCTGCACCCGGAGCCACCGCCTCGTCCTCCGACCCAGCGCTGCCGCCGTAGCCCGGCCCCGCCTCCGCGGAGGC
>NC_041389.1:145710453-145787386 GCF_002162155.2 Triticum dicoccoides | reverse complement strand
TGGCCGGCGCCGCGCTCCCCGCGCTCGACCCCGCCGCCGGCGCCCTGCTCCGGCGAGCTCCCTGGCCGGCCCCCTCCTCTCCAACTCCGGTGGCCCGAGCCCGGACCCGCCTCGATCCGCTCCCCGATCCAGATCTGGATCTTTAGGTTGACCCCCAAAACGCCCAAGTCCCAGATTTCTGACATTGTCATGCCATGTTCATCGCATTGTATCTCTGCATCCGTAGCTCTGTTTCATGCGTGTAATATGTCAAATTGTTCGTGTCGACGAGTACTTCATTTAATTCCATTGCATCATTTTCATTTGAGCTCATCTTGATGCCCTAAATGCTGTTATAAGAGTGCTAAGTGATGTTAATCTGCTGAAACTGTTATAACTTGCTCATTTGTCATTTTTGCCATGATTGATGTGTGCATCCTATGAGGTTGATGTCTACATGTGTTTTGATCTATGCCATGCCATGTTTCCAGGGGTGTATGCCATGTATTTTTGTGATCAATGTGGTGACTAGCACAAGCATGCAAACTAGGCATCTTGCTGTTGCTGATTTCAGTCCCTGTTCTGCTGTTATTTTTATGCCATGTAAACTTGTTGCTACAGAGAGATCCATACATATTTTGATATACTTCAGTAAGGATGTTTTGAACATATGGTTATTGTCTAGCCATTCATGCCCTTGTTTGCAATTATGGAGTATCCTAGCATGTCATTTGAGTGCTCTACTTTTGCTTCAAAATGTTTCCTGGCAGATTGTTTACTTGTTATTCAATTTAGCCAAGGTTGCTATAGTTGATCCTTGCATGCCATGGACTTGTTCTTGCCTTGGTTGGTTACATAAACATGTCTTCTTGATGATGCTATGCTTATCTTGTCATGCAATGACTTGTGGTGAGTGAATCGAGCTTATTAAGTAGGGTTCATGATATTGCTGTTTTGCTAGGCTAAATCTGTTATTTCGTGATGCTATGTAAACCTGCTCCTACAAATCATTCTATGCATAATCTGGAGATGATCACTAAACATGTTTTGATCTACATGTCATGCTCTATCCATTCATGCCCCTGGTTGCATTTATAGGTTGCTGTAGCTTGTTCATATCTTGCTCCAAAGTTGCTTAATAATGTTGCTGTCAGCCTGTTAACATTAAGTTCACATGTTCCCATGATTGTTCCTAGTTATCCATGCACCCTATGAACTTGCTATTTCCATGCTTAGCTTCATAAACATGCCATCTTACTGTTGGGTTCCTTGCCATGCCATGTTTTGCTCTGTAGTGAGTTCCACAAGATCATCTACATGCCTTCATAATTCTGTTCCTGCCATGTTTGAATCTGTAATATAACTTGCTATGTTTACATGGGTGCCATCATATCTTCTGATCCTTTTTGGCTCTTGGTCAGTAAAGGACATTTGATCTATGCAATTAGTAGATTCATTCCATGCCTTTGTTTACCATGATAAGTTCCTGTAACATGTTGTTTGATAGCTCTAAGCATTGCAACCTGATGCAATTTCTGCTAAAGTGTGTAACTGTTATTACTTGCAATCTTCCCATGTCATTTTGAGCATGATCTAGTGATTTCTGGAGATAGCTCAGTGTTCATGTTTTGTTATGCTTTACCTGTACTTCATGCCCATGCCTTTTCTTATTATGTTGAGTGCTGTAGCATGTTGTTTTGATGCTTGCAATATGCCTAGTTGCTGTTTTGGACAGATTGTTGCTATGACTTGTATAGTGGTGTGTGTGTTGAACCGTTGCTCCGTTTTGAGTGTGCTCTATATGAAACTTGCTTCTTTTTGCGTGTAGCTTCATATTATCACGTTGCATCCATGTTTTGAGGTGTTTGCTTGATGTTTGGGTGCATTTTGCATCAATGCCATGGTTAACTTGTGTTGCTCATATCTTCTAGTCCGTAGCTCTGAACTAAATGAACTTTATATGTAACTTGACTAGAATCTCGTGTAGATCATCTTGGTGCATCTTAACTTACTGTTTAACAACTTGAACATAATGTTTATTCAGATCTGGACCAATTTCGAAATATGCTTATGAGGACTTACCGGAATTGTTATATGTTGTTCCCGGCCTCATTTAAACTTGCCTTGATGTGTTGCTCTTGTTTGCATCATCTCTTGCCATGAGTAGCTTCATGTAGCTTGGTCATGCATCATGCTTGTTGTGCATCATGTCTTGTTCATGTGTGGTGTGTTTACTATGTTGTGTGCTTCTTTTCAATAGTTCCTGTTTCGTTGCGATCGTGAGGATTCGTTCGTCTACAGTTGGTTTGGCTTCATCCGTTCGTCTTCTTCATGGACTCGTTCTTCTTCCTTGCGGGATTTCAGGCAAGATGACCGCTACCCTGGATCTCACTACTATCATTGCTATGCTAGTTGCTTCGTTCTATCGCTATGCTGCGCTACCTATTACCTGTTTATCAAGCCGTCCCATATTGCCATGAACCTCTAACCTTTGACACCTTTCCTATGCAAACCGTTGCTTGGCTATGTTACTGCTTTGCTCAGCCCCTCTTATAGCGTTGCTAGTTGCAGGTGAAGGTGAAGATTGCTCCATGGTGAACAGGATTATGTTGGGATATCACAATATCTCTTATATTATTAATGCATCTATAGTGGAAGGCTCGGCCTTTTGCCTAGTGTTTTGTTCCACTCTTGCCGCCCTAGTTTCCGTCATACCGGTGTTATGTTCCCGGATTTTGCGTTCCTTACGCGGTTGGGTGATTTATGGGACCCCCTTGACAGTTCACTTTGAATAAAACTCCTCCAGCAAGGCCCAACATTGACTTTTACCATTTGCCTCACCTAGCCCTTTTTCCCTTGGGAGTCGCGCTCTTGAGGGTCATCTTTATTTTATCCCCCCGGGCCAATGCTCGTTGTGAGTGTTGGTCCAACCTGAGCGATGTCCGGCGCCCCCTGGGCAACCAGGGGTTATGCCAACCCGACGTCTTGCTCATTCGGTGTGCCCTGAGAACGAGATATGTGCAGCTCCTATTGGGATTTGTCGGCGCAGCGGGAGGCTTTGCTGGTCTTGTTTTACCATTGTTGAAATGTCTTGTAAACCGGGATTCCGAGTCTGATCGGGTCTTCCTGGGAGAAGGTCTATTCCTTCGTTGATCGCGAGAGCTTGTCATGGGCTAAGTTGGGACACCCCTGCAGGGTATAATCTTTCGAAAGCCGTGCCTGCGGTTATTGGCAGATGGGATTTTGTTAATGTCCGGTTGTAGACAACTTGACACCAGACCCGAATTAAAACGCATCAACCGTGTGTGTAGCCGTGATGGTCTCTTTTCGGCGGAGTCCAGGAAGTGAACACGGTTTCTGGGTTATGTTTGACGTAAGTAGGTGTTCAGGATCACCTCTTGATCATTGCTAGTTGACGACCGTTCCTTTGTTTCTCTTCTCGCTCTCATTTGCGTATGTTAGCCACCATATCATCGCTTAGTCGCTGCTGCAACCTCACCACTTTACCCCTTCCTTTCCTATTAAGCTTTGCTAGTCTTGATACCCATGGTAATGGGATTGCTGAGTCCTCGTGGCTCACAGATTACTACAACAACAGTTGCAGGTACAGGTTGTGCGATGATCATGATGCGAGAGCGATGCTTGCTTGCGTTGAGTTCTTCTTCCGCTTCTTCGATCAGGGGATAGGTTCTAGGTCGGCAGCCTGGGCTAGCAGCGTGGATATTGTTTGAGTTTATGTTTGTGATTCATCCGTAGTCGGATGAAGCTCTGATGTATTGTGATGTTGTATTCGTGTGGCATTGTATGCCTCTTGTATGTATCCCCATCTATTATGTAATGTTGATGTAATGATATCCACCTTGCAAAGCGTTCCAATATGCGGGTCTATCCTTGGTGGGACCTTCGAGTTCCTTTTGGATAGGGTCGCATATTGGGCGTGACACTTCCCCTCATTGACCTACTCAAGGCCGACCGCGTGTGTTGGCGCGTCGATGACCTCCACGTCGCCCTTGCCGCCGGCGTCCCGTCCCTGCCGCCTCACCAAGTCGCCATGGCCGGTCGGACCCGACCACCCCGTTGCCGGCCTGCTACCTCTCCTCCTCGCCTTGAAGCCTCGCGCCCGGTCCCGTCCATCCCGGCCCTGCCTCCATCTCAAGCGCCCTAGGGTCACGGCCTCGCTCCTCCTCGACGACGTCCTTGCCGCCAAGCTCCTCCGTCCTCCGTCCCCTGCGACCTCGCGTTGTCCCACTGCCCAAGCCGTCCTCTCCGGCCAACTCCGAGGCCCTGGCCTGGCGCCCGCGCCAAGATGCCGTTAGGTCCGGCGTCGCCATCCAAGACCCTGTCGTCCCCTCGGCCTCCTGCAGCAGCCTGTTTCGGGCCATCCCCATGAATCGAGGAGCCCGAGCCTCTATCTGCTCCTCTCGCCCTGAGCCCCCTGCATCCGCCATCTCTAGTCACTCCCGCCTGCAACTCCTTCTCCATGCCTCGGTGACGAACCTCCAAGACCACCACTTCAACAGTGCATCGCGAGGTTGCTGCACTAGACACCAAGTACCATGACGACGAGGACCGCCAAGTTCGTCTACCGCCGTAAGTGAACGAATACCATCACTCCAAGACCCAAACGAATACGGAGACATGAACATCTACGAATCATGTACAACTACCGTCACCAAGATCGTGAGTACCTCTACTGTCGCCGTGAACGACTACTTCCACGACATCCGTGAACCACTACTTCCACTACGGCTGCGAGAATGACTACTTCCTCTACGGCCCGTGTACCACTACTTCCTTCGTCGTACTCGACCCTCTACGAATGCACGCTTCGAAGGTATAACGCCGAGAAGATCACCCGTGGATCGTATGCATGTGTGTTGTCTAAGATGAACCATATGTTTGCACCGTGCCCATTTGCTTCATGCACGTTCCTCCTTGTTTGCCATGTCGTCGACCCGTGGGAACCCGGTAACCGGGATCACCCCACCATCTTTTGCATGTTCCGCACATCCGCACACTTGCTCTTTTGTACCGACATCTCGATGAGTTGTCGGATCACCGGAATGTTGTCGTGGCACCATTTCCGTTGTAGTTGCCGTGGCACCCCTTTCGTTCCGCCACGGTGACAAATGCTTCATAACATGCTCATGTCAACGTTTTCATAAAATTGCATTAAACTTGCATATGTCACCCGCATCATGATAACAACAATTAAAATGTTTAAAATTGTTGTTTGCGTTAAATTGCTAAATAACATATGGGGATTTTCCGGAATTGTCGTTTGTTGCTTCCGGCCTCATTTAAACTTGCCTAAATAGTTAGTTTAATTATGCTTCACCTCTTGCCATGTTTAACAACATTTAATATTGTTGGGTACATAAACACGAGAGACCTAAATAATTGATGTGGTGTTTCGTCAATATGCAACTCGTTGCATATTGAGCTCCACTTAACTTGTAGTATTGTTTGTGCACTTTTCCATGCCATGCCTCGTTAAACCAGACATGCATCATACTTGGTTGCGCATCATGTCGTGTTTATGTGATGCTTGTTTACCACATTGTTTTCTTCTTTCCGATTTGCTTCTCTCGTTAGCTTCGGTTTCGTTCCGGAGTTGTGAGGATTCGTTCGACTATGTCCGTTTGTCTTCTTCATGGACTCGTTCTTCTTCCTTGCGGGATCTCAGGCAAGATGACCATTACCCTTGACATCACTTCTATCTTTGCTTGCTTGTTGCTTGGTTCTATCACTATGCTGCGCTACCTATCACTTGTTTTATCTAGCCTCCCAAATTGCCATGTCAGCCTCTAACATTTTTCACCCTTCCTAGCAAACCGTTGCTTGGCTATGTTACCACTTTGCTCAGCCCCTCTTATAGCATTGTTAGTTGCAGGTGAAGATGAAGATTGCTCCATGATGGACAGGATTATGTTGGGATATCACAATATCTCTTATTTAATTAATGCATCTATATACTTGGTAAAGGGTGGAAGGCTTGGCCTTATGCCTGGTGTTTTGTTCCACTCTTGCCACCCTAGTTTCCGTCATACCGGTGTTATGTTCCTTGATTTTGCGTTCCTTACGCGGTTGGGTGATTTATGGGAACCCCTTGACAGTTCGCTTTGAATAAAGCTCCTCCAGCAAGGCCCAACCTTGGTTTTAACATTTGCCACCTAAGCCTTTTTCCCTTGGGTTCTGCAGACTCAAGGGTCATCTTTATTTAACCCCCCCAGGCCAGTGCTCCTCCGAGTGTTGGGTCGAACTAGAGCCACTTGCAGCGCCACCTCGGGGAAACTTGAGGTCTGGTTTTTGTTGTACGTAGTGTTCATCTGGTGTGCCCTGAGAATGAGATATGTGCAGGTCCTATCGGGATTTGTCGGCACATCGGGCGGCTTTGCTGGTCTTGTTTTACCATTGTTGAAATGTCTTGTAAACCGGGATTCCGAGACTGATCGGGTCTTCCTGGGAGAAGGATTATCCTTCGCTGACCATGAGAGCTTGTGATGGGCTAAGTTGGGACACCCCTGCAAGGTATAAACTTTCGAGAGCCGTGCCCGCGGTTATGTGGCAGATGGGAATTTGTTAATATCCGGTTGTAGAGAACTTGACACTTGACTTAATTAAAAAGCATCAACCGCGTGTGTAGCCGTGATGGTCTCTTTTCGGCGGAGTCCGGGAAGTGAACACGGTCTTGGTGTTATGATTGTGCGTAAGCAGTTTCAGGATCACTTCTTGATCACTTCTAGCTTCACGACTGTTCCGTTGCTTCTCTTCTCACTCTTATTTGCGTATGTTAGCCACCATATTGCTTAGTGCTTGCTGCAACTCCACCTCATTACCACTTCCTACCCATAAGCTTAAATAGTCTTGATCTCACGGGTTTTGAGATTGCTGAGTCCTCGTGACTCACCAGATACTATCACAATAGTTGCAGGTGCCGATGATACCCGTGCAGGTGATGCAACCGAGCTCAGATGGGAGCTCAACGAAGATCTTGGTCATTGCTATGTTTCGTTTCTTGTTGATCAGTAGTGGAGCCCAGTTGGGACGATCGGGATCTAGCAGTTGGTTATCTTCTTTTCTTTTGGCTTCGTCCGTAGTCGGACTATGTGTGTGCTTTGAATGATGTATGAATTATATGTTCATTGTGTGAAGTGGCGATTGTAAGCCAACTCTTTATCCCATTCTTGTTCATTACATGGGATTGTGTGAAGATGACCCTTCTTGCGACGAAACCACCATGCAGTTATGCCTCTAAGTCGTGCTTCGACACGTGGGAGATATAGCCGCATCGTGGGTGTTACAGAGAGTGTGGCGAAGGTCTTGTCACGACCGAAATGTCCCATGAGTTCACTTCCGTGAGCCTCTTGCAAAAGCAACAAACGAAGAGAAGACTCGAGTATACAAAGTTTGTTAGCACGCATAAGGTAGCCATCCTTTAGATAAAATTTCTCCCAACAAGTGTGAGTAAGACATTTGGCATAAGCTAGTGCAAAGGAAGGATCGTTAGCATAAAGATCTTTAATATGCTCAAAGCCAATAACATTTAACTCAAGTTGAGTAACAAGCATGCATATGCGGGAAAGAGCATCCGCCACTACATTTTCTTTGCCTTTAATGTACTTGATCACATAAGGGAAGGACTCAATAAATTCACTCCATCTAGCATGTCGTTTATTCAACTTAGTTTGACCTTTAAGGTACTTTAGTGTCTCATGATTGGTATGTGTGACAAATTCATGTGGGCAAACATAATGTTCCCAAACATGCAAAACTCGCACTAAAGCATACAATTCTTTGTCATATATAGGATAGTTAAGTTGAGCACCAGAGAGTTTTTCACTAAAATATGCAATGGGTCGCTTTTCTTGCATCAAAACTCCACCAATTCCATGACCGTCACAATGGACCTCAAAAGTTGTGGTGAAATCGGGTAATGCAAGAATTGGAGCATGTGTAAGCAAAGCTTTGAGCTCATCAAATGTGGTAGATTGGGATGTTCCCCAAACAAAAGGTGCATTTTTCTTACTCAAAGCATGCAACGGTGCGGCAATAGTGCTAAAGTCTTTCACAAAGCAACAATAGAAACCCGCTAGACCAAGGAAAATACGCACTTGTTGCAAATTAGTGGGTTGGGCCAAGCTTTAATTGCTTCAATTTTAGACTCATCTACATGAAATCCCTTGGAAGACACAACAAAGCCCAAGAAAACTATCTTGTCAACACCAAAAGTGCATTTCTCTATATTTGCATAGAAACGCTATTTTCTAAGTGTTTTCAAAACGACCATAATATGATTCACATGCTCTTTGAGGGATTTGCTAAAATTAAGAAAGTCGTCAAAGTATACTACGATGAACACACTAATGTAAGGACGAAGCACATAATGCATAAGTCGCATGAAAGTACCGGGTGCTTCCGATAAACCCATAGGCATGACTAACCACTCATACAAACCAAAGTTTGTTTGAAAGTGGTTTTCCATTCATCACCCTCTTGTATGCGGATTTGATAGTAACCACTTTTAAGATCATTTTTTGAGAAAATAGTGGCACCGCTAAGCTCATCTAGCATATCATCGAGACGTGGAATGGGATGCCTATAGCCAACGGTGATAGCATTGATAGGTCTACAATTGGAACACATGCATGTGAAATCTACCATCATGTTTTGGCACAAGAATGACCGGACGGCACAAGGACTCAAACTTCCACACACATGTCCATGGTCTATGAGATGTTGGACTTGCCTTTGTATTTCTTTTGTTTCGTCGGGGTTGACGTGGTATGGAGCCTTGTTAGGAAGAGGTGCTCCGAGGATGATGTCGATCCAATGTTCAATGCCACGTAGAGGAGGAAGACCGGGAGGGAGCTCATCAGGAAATACATTCGTGAATTCCTGCAACAAGTTAGACAACATTAGAGGAAGAGGATTAGGAGTGTTAGTCTTTGCCACCTCATCTTTGCACACTAGGACATAGTGGATGACACTCGATAGGTTCTCACACACTTTTCTCATCTCTCTTTTTGTGGCTAAGAGGATTAAGTTTTTCTATCTTGGCGAAGAGTCACTCAATTTGGGCTTGTGGCGCTCACTCTCTTTGTGGTGGTTCACTCTCTCACTAGTCTCTCCATGTTGGGTGGATGCTTTCTTGTCGGCGATCACTTGGCTTGGTGACATGGGTCGTAGCACGTACTCCGTTCCCTTCATCTCGAAGCTATAGTGGTTTGTTCTTCCATTGTAGATGACGCCACGGTCGAATTGCCAAGGTATCCCCAAGAGGAGATGGCACATGGATATGGGAACCACGTCACACTCGATGGTGTCCTCGTAGGCGCCGATCTTGAAAGAAACGTGCATGATGTGCTCCACTTGAATTGTACTGGAGTCGCTAAAGCCGTTGGACCTTGTAGGGGCAAGGATGTTTCTTCTTGACCAATTGCAGCTTGCAACATAGCTCTTCACTTGCCAAGTTGTGGCAACTTCCTCCGTTCATGATGACTTTCATGGAGCGCCCATTGATGCCGGCCTTGGTGTGGAAGATGTGACACCTTTGGTCTTCGTCTTGATGGTGTTGGAGCGTCAAAACCTTGGAGACCACGAGAGCGGGGCTTCAATCGTTGTCACAATAGACTTGAGCATCTTCTTCATCGTTCACTTGACGGTGCATGGCAACGTGCTTGATAGCTTCCATCTCATCTTCACTCATGGAGTCGTACGTGCCATCATCGTTGGCGATCACGGTTCACTTGTTGATGCATTGGAAAGACTTGTGTCCACGACCACCACATGTGAAGCACTTGATAGAATTTGTCTTGGCGGGATCGTCCGGTGGTGCCGAAGAAGAGGTCTTGTTCTTGTAGGTGCTTGTCGGAGGACGAGTCGAGGAAGGCGTTGCTTGCTTGAACGTTGGCTTGTCCCCGGTACTTGGTGATGCTCTCGTCGAAGTAGGAGGTGTTGAAGTTATAGTAGGGGTAGCTTGAGTGTATGAGCCGTAGGTCTTGGATGAGTACTTGGCGTACCTGAAGTCTTCTTGTACTTGACATTCCGCCTTGGTCGCTTGGTGAACTAGCTCGAGGAGGTTGGAGTAGGGTTGGAAGTCGGCGATCTTCCGTATTGGGTGGTTGAGGCCGTTCAAAAAGCGTGCCATTGTTTGCTCATCATCTTCTTTGACATTGGCTCGTATC
The DNA here is from genome assembly GCF_002162155.2 of Triticum dicoccoides. Classification (NCBI taxonomy): domain Eukaryota; kingdom Viridiplantae; phylum Streptophyta; class Magnoliopsida; order Poales; family Poaceae; genus Triticum; species Triticum dicoccoides. The sequence continues at coordinate 145,777,220 of NC_041389.1, read as the reverse complement.
ATGTCAATCTCCATTTCTTGATAGTATTCTTCCACTGTCTTCGTGCCTTGCTTGAGGAGTTGCAACTTCTTGAAGAGATCTCGAGTGTAGTACATAGGCACGAAGCGAGCTCTCATGACTTCCTTCATTTGTGCCCAAGTAGTGATGGGTGGCTCATCCTTCTCGCGACGTCACTCGATGACTTGCTCCCACCAAATTAGGACATAGTATTGAAACTCGAGGGATGCCATGGCGATCTTCTTTTCCTCGTCGTAGTTGTGGCACTGGTATGCATCAGTTCTATACAAACGGTTTTTAACCCCTTTCCACGACGGCATTTGGAACCGTCGCCAAGTGAGTGTGGGCGATAGGGGGGTCCTTCCAACACGACCCAGAAACCGTTGGGGATAGGCCCTCCTGGCACACAGGCTGGGGCAAAATGAGCTCGTGTGCGATCGGACGAGGCATCTAAACCCAATTGTTTCCGTTCGTATGTACATCTCACACGGTGAATCCCAGAAAAACATTTCCGTTTGTATGTATACCACACACAGTCAATCCAAGGAGTACGTTTCCGTTCTTATGTACATCCCACACAGTTAATCCAGGGAAAACATTTCCGTTCGTATGTACTTCCCACATAGTCAATCAAGGGAGAACGTTTCTGTTCATATGTACATCCCACACAGTCAATCCAGGGAAAACTCTTCCGTTCATATGTACATCCCACACAGGTTTAGGTATAGGCTCATGCGTGATAGGTGTAACTATCACATACGCTCCGTGCTAATTAATCGTTTGTTTGTATCAACTACATCACACACAATTTGATGAAGAAAACTGTGTGGCATTGGGCTATCCATCTCAAGCGCTTTTACTTCTAGAACCGTTTGCAAAGTTCCATGACCCATTTAGCAGGTTTATTAGTTTACAATTAATAATTCAAGTATTATGCAAATTCACATTTCATATCAAGCAGCTGTTTGCCAATTTCATATCAGGCACATATATATATTTTAACATCACAGTACGATAGCTACCGAAAAACAACACAGTACAACATATAGATAGTTCAACTTCATAAGGACAATATTAGAACAATATATTCATTTCCCTAATCGAGATCATCTAGGCTCGCCTTATCCACCTCCGCTTTCAGTTCAGTAAGAACCTGTTATGCACTGGCCAGCTGGGAAAGCGCTTCCTCCTTCGCCAATACCATCTTAGCAAAGTCTGATTTAAAAAACCTGAGCTCATTCTCCCCCTTCCTCTTTTTATCCCGCATCTTCAAATATTCTTCAGCGTTGACAACACTTTCTCTAAGCCTACCTCCGTTCTCTTCCTGATACATGCTCCAGAGCTTTGCTAGGCACATCTTTAAAGACGGTGGCCACTCTTGATCAACCCACTCTAAGTAACAACACTTCTGTTCATCCTATAATATTTAAAACTAGATCAGTAACAATTGTAGGGAAAATGGGTTTATAGCAACATATAAAATCACCAATACTTATTTTGAAAAAAATGAAGAAATAGGTTAATTATGACATATCTTCTCAAAAAGATCAATGCGCAAATGAATTATTTGCTACTGAGACAAGAACCAAATTTTGAAACATCAGAAGCTATAATTAACTACAACAACGCTACAAGTTCTTACTCCTGTACTATAAATAACAAATTGAACATTTTAAGAGGAAGGTAAATATAACTGCAACAGCATAGCGACAGTGTTTGGATGACAGCAAATTGATACTAACAGGTGTGTACATGCACAAATTTAGTAATAGCACTAAGGCCGTCCACTATGTATGCTAAAATCGGTGTAAAGACAACTGTTGCTACATCTCGCACCAGTGCCCTGCACTGACGATCCAATGCAGCGGGAAAAAATCAGGGACCCGAACTTCAGAGCACCTAGTTGCTCCGACGCCCAGTTCCTTCGTGCCATAAAGATTTAGTATTTTACTACTTGGCTGCTCAGATGTGTGGACAAGTTGGCTCCACAAACTGCTGAAGTGGTGCCAAATAATTTTCTAATGGCACCGCTGATGAGATGGCAACATTTTTAGATACTAGGTACAAACTGTGACACTGTCTTAGGATGCGTTTGGTTAAAGGTGTGATATGAATGGGTTGGGACAATGACAGTGTCTGAATCACATCTAACAAATGATTTGTAACAATGAAAGAGGGTCTAACCTTCTCTGCACATGCCAGAAACTTCCTCCCACTGTCCACAGATTCAAGCGCAACTAGCTTCACGCATGGAGATTGATGGTGACAACAAGCAGACAGATCTTCAGCCACCCCGCTCCATTCGTTGCAACTGATGGTCCAAGGGAACTACAAGAGGAATAAATGACTCAAATCGACTACCGGGTAAAAAATCCTTCATTCCAAGTCTTAGCCCAAGAGAGAGAAGAGAGGCATACCCGGGTGGTGAAGGAGTCATCAGAGGAGGAGGAACCGCTGGAGAGGTCTTTGAAGAAGACCATGGCGCCCCCAGCGGTAGGATGTGAGACGGTGAGAGCGAGGAAGGAAGCGAGGAAGCGGCTATAGCTTAGGAAGGAAGGAAGGAAGGAAGGAAGGAAGGAAGGAAGGGGGAAGCAGGGGAAAGTGACTTGTGGTCGGGGAGAAAAGGGGATGGAGAGGGGGAGGGTAGATATTTCAGCGATAGGCCAAAGATTTCGAAATGTGGAGGGAAACTTTGCGCGTGGTGCCTCCAGACACCATTCACTTTGAACGATAGTGTGCATCGCAAACGATTCTTCTGCTTAATGCGCATGGGATGAGTTTGATAATTCAAATTTTTGTGGAAATTTCCCCGGGTACGTCATTGCATAATTTAACATTGCTTGCTAATTTGGGCACACAAAAGAGTGTACAACACACAGACGAGACTTACTGAATCGAGAAATTTTAGTAATTACACAGAGCCAGTTCACCTAAATATTGCTCTAACAAAAGACCAACATTAAAAACAAAGCCTAAGTACAAACAATTTTAACAAATCCGCCGCTGCGCCGGCCTATGCATCACCGGTGTGAGATGAGACGTCGATGACTTGTCCTGGCGACATGCCGCCATTGGTGGACTCTGCACCCCCTGCAGAAGTCGACCGCGTCCTCGTCCTCGGCGCCATTGGTGGAACCACGAGCCTTCAAGTGAGTTGCTCCGGTTTGTGAGGGGTGTGTGTCCAAACTTTCATCAAACATGCCAAAAAATTTACCACATCATCTTGGTGGCATGACATTACATTAACCAAGGTTTCATGTGTTTCTGATCTTTTTTTAAATTTTTCTTGAATTTAAATGCCATGGAACTCCATGCTTAATTGTGTCATAGCTGTTAGACCAATATGTTTGACAATTCCTTCCAATTTACTGCACATGGAATTATCACACAAGTACACAAAATATGACTTTTCAAACCGTTATGGTTAGCTGTTGCACGTACGTGTAGTTCAAATATCAATTGTGGTCATTAAATGGCTAGAAAATCACTTAAATGTCTTAAAAGGTCAAATGACCCCTGAAATTTTCCGAAATTTGACATGACAGTTGTATTAATACTACAAAATTTCTCATACATTTAAAACACCATCCGTTGCCACTTTACTCCAAATTCGTCTTTCACAGCTAATAAAAAATATCTACAACATCACACATAGTTGTTTTGTAGGAATCGCTTGCGATGAAAATTTCTGGGTCTATTTAAGTCTTCCTCCTTAAGCTTTGCCGGCTCATCTGCTCCAGTGTCGGCACCCCCGAAACCATAAATCCTGATCCCCATTCTCGCACCCCCTTCTTGCAAAGATGACACCGTGGAAACACTCTGTGAAGGCCCGTACGATGGCCGCGTCCCCCCCCCCCCCGAGTGCCGCCGCCTGCGCCGAGAGCGCGGCTGTCGATGTCAAAACCGGCGGATCTCGGGTAGGGGGTTCCGACCTATGCGTCTCAGGCTGATGGTAACAGGAAGCAAGGGATACAATGTTTACCCAGGTTCGGGCCCTCTCGATGGAGGTAAAACCCTACTTCCTGCTTGATTAATATTGACGATATGAGTAGTACAAGAGTAGATCTACCACGAGATCGTAGAGGCTAAACCCTAGAAGCTAGCCTATGATGATTATGAATGTAGTTGTGATCGGCCTTCTAAGGACCAACCTCTCCGGTTTATATAGACACCGAAGAGGGCTAGGGTTTACACGGAGTCGGTTACAAGGAAGGGAATACAATATCCGGATTGCCAAGCTTGTCTCCCACACAAAGGAGAGTCCCATCCAAACACGGGACGGAGTCTTGAGTCTTGTATCTTCACGCTCCAATAGTCCGGACGATGTATATAGCCCGGCTGTCCGGATACCCCCAAATCCAGGACTCCCTCAGTAGCCCCTTAACCAGGCTTCAATGACGATGAGTCCGGCGCGCAGTCTTGTCCTCGGCATTGCAAGGCGGGTTCCTTCTCCGAATACTCCAATGTCCCTGCTATGATGAATAGTGTTCGGCTTCCCATCAATGTTGTACTCCTCGGCTTCGGTGCCTCAATAATGACCATCTCCACGCGTCGAGCGAATGCGAGGAGCCGAGGCATTTTTGCATTTGCCACCCTCAATCCTTCGGGCTGACCGTCTATTTGAAGAGACGGGGATTCTCATATCCAAACCTCACTCTCCCCCCTCGAGCAAGCATCCAACAGAGCGCTCCGGAAAAACCATTCCAACATGGCCGGTCGTCGCAGCTCTTCTGCTCGCTCTCCTCGCTCCAAGTCGGGGGACTGGGAAGAGTGTTCAGTTCCTCATAGCCGTTTGATAGAGTTACAAACCCAAGGGTTTCTTCCACCGGCGTTCATGGTCCCCGTCCGAGCCGGAATAGCCACCTATAACGGCGGGGAACATGGGGAGGGATCTCCTAATCCATCTCCAGAGGAGCGAATATGCCTCATCCCGCATCTGCTAAGGGGCATCGGGTTTCCCATCCACCCGTTCCTTCATGGGCTCCTGGAGTTCTACGGCCTCCAGTTGCACAACTTTACCCCTGCCTCCGTACTCCATATAGCAGGGTACATTGCCCTTTGTGAGCTATTTCTAGGCTGCGAGGCTCACTTCGGGTTATGGAAGAAGTTGTTCTGCCTTGTCCCCCGCAACCAAGGAGAATCCCTATGTCAAGTGGGCGGTGCCGAAGTATGGCACATTGCCGAGACCGGATACCTATCCGACACTCCTAAGAAGGCACCAGAGAACTGGCCTTCAGAGTGGTTTTATATTGATGACGTTCCCCTTCCGGTCCAGTCCGGACAGGTCTCCCCAAGTTCAGTAATGCTCCACCAAGGACACGTCTAAGCTGGCGCCCCCGGGGCCCCCAAGAGGAGGATACCAGCGAAATATATTTCCTGATGAGCAGGATAAAGTTACTGGCCAAATCCGGACTGACGATAGTCGAGGTTATGGCAATATGCATAATACGGGGAGTGCAACCGCTTCAATATCGAGGGAAGCCCATGTGGCACTTCAACGGGGAAGATGATGTCACCCGCTATGGCCGTAAGGGCCCGGACTCTTCCACCGCTCTGGCAAGGATATTCTCCGATTTACACAAAGGAGAAGAGGAAGAATTCCTTCACATTAAACCACGGGATGGGTTCTCCATGTACAACCCCCCAAACTGGGTAAGTCGTTATTCCTTTCCATGCTTCACGTATTGTGGCATTCTTCGCTAAGATTATCTGCTTCGATATTTCCGAGCAGGAACTGAGGAGGGCCGTAGAAGGAATCTCTAGCCCCTCCCCGCAGCTAGAGGACCCCGGAAGGGCCCTAGATCCAGGACTCGAAGAAGATCCGGATATTACCATGGAGCTTGTCAACGGGATATTTTACCAAGCGAGCTGCGATGGCGCCTCAGTGGCCATTATTGCCAACTGTCCCGGACTGCTACCTACATCGAGTTTAAGCCAAGCCGAAAAACCCTATCCTCCGAAGAGGACTCCCTTCAGATGTCATGCCTTACCCTTGAAGTTTCGTGTTTTTGTAGAGACGACGGTCGGAGCGCGGGGCCGAGCCCCTAGGGACTCGTCGACCACGGGCGTCCAGATCGGGCAGGCTCAAGAGGATGGCGGTAAGGGTCGACACGCCACTGCAGAGGTAAGGCAAAAACCTGTCCTGCGATTATGGTATTTGAAGTATAACAGCGCCCTTTGTGTCCTGGCAGGAAGAGGAGTAACCGGACTATATCCGGGGATCCTGCCAATCACGCCTCCACCAGCCAGATTCCAGAACCGGCTTCGAGAGCGGAGGTGAAAGCGGGGCCGATGCCGCACAGTTCTCCGACAAAGGACGCGGATATGCTCTCGGCCACAAACTCTGAAGTAGAGAGTGCCATGAATCACCGGCGCCGATGGGCCGTGCTTCGGAACAACATCTTTTCCGAAGAGGCATTTAATGCCTTCAATTCGGGAGACTCATACATCCGAGCTGCTCGAGGCGGGCTTGCCCGAGCGATGGATGATAACCCACAAGTATAGGGGATCGCAACAATTTTCTAGGGTAGAGTATTCAACCCAAATTTGTTGATTCGACACAAGGGGAGCCAAAGAATATTCTCAAGTATTAGCAGCTGAGTTGTCAATTCAACCACACCTGGAAACTTAATATCTGCAGCAAAGTGTTTAGTAGCAAAGTAATATGATAGTGGTGGTAACGGTAATAAAAGTAAAGACAGTAAAAGTAATGTTTTTGGTATTTTGTAGTGATTGTAACAGTAGCAACGGAAAAGTAAATAAGCGTAAACCAATATATGGAAAACTCGTAGGCACCGGATCAGCGATGGATAATTATGCCGGATGTGGTTCATCATGTAACAGTCATAACATAGGGTGACACAGAACTAGCTCCAGTTCATCAATGTAATGTAGGCATGTATTCCGTATATAGTCATGCGTGCTTATGGAAAAGAACTTGCATGACATCTTTTGTCCTACCCTCCCGTGGTAGCGGGGTCCTATTGGAAACTAAGGGATATTAAGGCCTCCTTTTAATAGAGAACTGGAACAAAGCATTAGCACATAGTGAATACATGAACTCCTCAAACTATGGTCATCACCGCGAGTGGTCCCGATTATTGTCACTTCGGGGTTGCCGGATCATAACACATAGTAGGTGACTATAGACTTGCAAGATAGGATCAAGAACACACATATATTCATGAAAACATAATAGGTTCAGATCTGAAATCATGTCACTTGGGCCCTAGTGACAAGCATTAAGCATAGAAAAGTCATAGCAACATCAATCTCAGAACATAATGGATACTAGGGATCAAACCCTAACAAAACTAACTCGATTACATGATAAATCTCATCCAACCCATCACCGTCCAGCAAGCCTACGATGCAATTACTCACGCACGGCGGTGAGCATCATGAAATTGGTGATGGAGGATGGTTGATGATGACGACGGCGACGAATCCCCCTCTCCGTAGCCCCGAACGGACTCCAGATCAGCCCTCCCGAGAGAGATTAGGGCTTGGTGGCGGCTCCGTATCGTAAAACACGATGAAACTTTCTCCCTGATTTTTTTCTTCCCGAAAGCCAATATATGGAGTTGGAGTTGGCGTCGGAGGGCCACCAGGGGGCCCACGAGGTAGGGGGCACGCCCAGGGGGAGGGGCGCGCCCCCCATCCTCGTGGACAGGGTGTGGGCCCACTGGTCTTCATCTTTGGCGAGGATTTTTTATTATTTATTCTAAGATATTCCATGGAGTTTCAGGTCATTCCGAGAACTTTTATTTTCTGCAAATAAAACAACACCATGGCAATTCTGCTGAAAACAGCGTCAGTCCGGGTTAGTTCCATTCAAATCATACAAGTTAGAGTCCAAAACAAGGGCAAAAGTGTTTGGAAAATTAGATACGACGGAGACGTATCAACTCCCCCAAGCTTAAACCCTTGCTTGTCCTCAAGCAATTCAGTTGACAAACTGAAAGACAAAAAGAAAAACTTTTACAAACTCTGTTTGCTCTTGTTGTTGTAAACATGAAAAGCCAGCATTCAAGTTTCAGCAATTATTATGAACTAACCATACTCACAATAACACGTTGGTCTCACAATTACTCATATCAATAGCATAATCAGCTAGCGAGCCATAATAATAAAACTTGGATGACAACACTTTCTCAAAATAACCATAACATGATATAACAAAATGGTATCTCGCTAGCCCTTTCTGAGACCGCAAAACATAAATGCAGAGAACCTTTAAAGATCAAGGACTGACTAAACATTGTAATTCATGGTAAAAGAGGTCCAGTCAAGTCATACCCAATATAAACCAATGATAATGAATGCAAACAACAGTGTGCTCTCCAGCGGGTGCTTTTAGTAAGAAGGTTGATGACTCAACATAAAAGTAAATAGATAGGACCTTCGTAGAGGGAAGCAGGGATTTGTAGAGGTGCCAGAGCTCGATTTTGAAATAGAGATAAATTATATTTTGAGCGGCATACTTTCACTATTAACGTAACAACTATGAGATGACGATATCTTCCATGCTAAACAGATTATAGGCGGTTCCCAAATAGAATGGTAAAGGTTATACTCCCCCTTCCTCCACAAGCATCAATCCATGGCTTACTCGAAACAACGAGTGCCTCCAACATTCAACGGGTCCCCAAGGGAGTTTTGTTTGCAGTTATTTTGATTTAGTTTGCATAAAGCATGGGACTGGGCATCCTGGATACCAGCCATTTTCTCGTGAATGAGGACCGGAGTCCACTCCTCTTGGGAATAACCCGCCTAACACGGAAGACAAGGGCAGCTCTAGTTGACACATGAGCTATTCGAGCATGCAAAACAGAATGTTTATTTGAAGGTTTAGAGTTTGGCACATAAAAATTTACTTGGAACGGCAGGTAAATACCGCATATAGGAAGGTATAGTGGACTCATATGGAACAACTTTGGGGTTTAAGGAGTTTGGATGCACAAGCAGTATTCCCGCTTAGTACAGGTGAAGGCTAGCAAAAGACTGGGAAGCGACCAACTGAGAGAGCGACAACAGTCGTAAACATGCATTAAAATTAATTCACACCAATCACAAGCATGAGTAGGATATAATCCACCATGAACATAAATATCATGAAGGCTATGTTGATTTGATTCAACTGCATGCGTGAACATGTGCCAAGTCGAGTCACTCAATGCATTTAAAGGAGGATACCACCCCATCATACCACATCATAATCATTCTAATAGCATGTTGGCACGCAAGGTAAACCATTATAACTCATTGCTAATCAAGCATGGCACAAGCAACTATAATCTCTAAATGTCATTGCAAATATGTTTACTTCATAATAGCTGAATCAGGAACGATGAATCATCATATTTACAAAAACAAGAGAGGTCGAGTTCATACCAGCTTTTCTCTTCCCAATAAGTCCATCATATATCATCATTATTGCCTTTCACTCGCACGACCGAACGATGTGTATAATAATAAGAGTGCGCGTGCATTGGACTAAGATGGAATCTGCAAGCATTCAACTCAAGAGAGAAGACAAGTAATATGGGCTCTAAGTTTATCTAATCAATCATGCATAAAAGAGCCACTAAGAATTTTCAATATGGTCTTCTCGGCCCCCAAAGAAAGGAAAAGAAATAAAAACTATTTACACGGGAAAGCTCCCAACAAGTAAAAGAAGAACGGGAAATATTTTTGTGTTTTCTTTTTAATTCTATTACAAGCATGGAAAGTAAACTAACTAATTTTTTTTTATTTTTCTTAAGGTTTATCAAACACACAAGAAGAAAGCAGGAAAAAAAATTAAACTAGCATGGATATTACAGTGAAAAAGTATGAGCACCGACATCTAGCAATGAGTGTGTGTGAACATAAATGTAATGTCGGTGGGAATACGTACTCCCCAAGCTTAGGCTTTTGGCCTAAGTTGGTCTATTGCCAGGGATGGCCTGGCGGATATCCGTAGGTGAAGCTGGGGTCGTACTGCGACGCAGAATAGTTGGGATCATAATGTGATGAAGAGGACTCTGATTGCCACTGGCTGGCAGCCTCCTTTGTGGTAATAATATATCTTCCTTTTGTTTTTCCTTAGAGCTTCGGCTCGACAAGCCCCTCAAAAGTCTCTTCATTATTTCTGAAACAATCTGAACTTTTTTAGTAACTTCAAATAAAAGTGAACCAACTTCAATAGAATTGATAGCAACAACTCCCATAAGTGCCTAGAGCCTATATAAAGCATTGGAACTACTTGGAACCATATAAATTTGACATGCAAGCTCAAGAACATGGTCACCTATGCAGCACAAATTTGCAATGAATAAAGCACTAGAACAAAAACTAATTGGACCAATGGAGAGTCACATACCAAGGAACAATCTCCCCAAGCAGTTTTGCAAGAGGTGCTTTGAGCAAGGAGATCGAAAATCACAGCAATGGGGGCTGGAACTCGTGCTTGAGTTGGTTTTTCGTGTTTGTGTGAGACAGAGGAAGAAGATGGGTGCAGGAATAAGTGGAGGAGGGCCACCGTGGGCCCACGAGGCAGGGGGCGCACCCTCCACCCTCGTGGCCAGGTGGCAGCTCCCCCCGCGGTAATTTTTGCACAGTAAATCCTCAAATATTCCCGAAAAATCATATTAAATTGGCATGGCATTCTGAGGACTTTTATTTTCGGGATATTTTTATATTGCACGGATAAGTCAGGAAACAAACAGAAAAATACTATTTTACTTTATTTCTACTAAATAACAGAAAATATAAAGAGGTTACAGAAGGTTGTGCTTCTAGTTTCATCCATCTCGTGATCATCAAAATGAACCCACTAACAAGGTTGATCAAGTCTTGTTAACAAACTCATTCCAAATAATCACGGAACCGGAGAAATTTCGAATGACACTAAGTTACCTCAACGGGGATATGAAAATCCCCAACAATAAGAATATCATACTTTTTCTTGACAGTAGGGAGAGGAAATTCGAAACCTCCAAATATAATCGATGGAACTTTTCCAATAGAGTTGATACTATAAACTTGAGGTTGTTTTCTCAGGAAGTGTACCGTATGCTCATTACCATTAACATGAAAAGTGACATTGCCTTTGTTGCAATCAATAACGGCCCCTGCAGTGTTAAGGAAAGGTCTTCCAAGAATAATAGACATACTATCATCCTCGGGAATATCAAGAATAACAAAGTTCGTTAAAATAGTAACGTTTGCAACCACAACAGGCACATCCTCACAAATACCGATAGGTATAGCAGTTGATTTATCAGCCATTTGCAAAGATATTTCAGTAGGTGTCAACTTATTCAAGTCAAGTCTACGATATAAAGAGAGAGGCATAACACTAACACCGGCTCCAAGATCACATAAAGCAGTTTTAACATAATTTCTTTTAATGGAGCATGGTATAGTAGGTACTCCTAGATCTCCAAGTTTCTTTGGTATTCCACCCTTAAAAGTATAATTAGCAAGCATGGTGGAAATTTCAGCTTTAGGTATCTTTCTTTTATTAGTAATGATATCCTTCATATACTTAGCATAAGGATTTGTTTTGAGCACATCAGTCAATCGCATATGCAAAAAGATGGGTCTAATCATTTCAGCAAAGCGCTCAAAATCCTCATCATCCTTTTTCTTGGATGGTTTGGGAGGAAAAGGTATGGGTTTCTGAACCCATGGTTCTCTTTCTTTACCATGTTTCCTAGCAACTAAGTCTCTTTTATCATAACGTTGATTCTTTGGTTGTGGGTTATCAAGATCAACAACAGGTTCAACTTCTACATTGTTATCATTACTAGGTTGAGCATCAACATTAACATTATCACTAGGTTCATGTTCATCACCTGATTGTGTTTCAGCATCAGACATAGAGATATCATTTGGATTATCAGGTGGTTTAGCAATAGGTTCACTAGAAGTTTGCACAGTCCTATCATTTTTCTTTTTCTTCCTCTTAGAAGAACTAGGCATATCAATATTGTTTCTCTGAGAATCTTGCTCGATTCTCTTAGGGTGGCTTTCAGGATACAAAGGTTCCTGAGTCATTCTACCAGCTCTAGTAGCCACTCTAACAGCATAATCATTTTTCTTACTATTCATTTCATTAAGCACTTCTTTCTGAGCTTTAAGAACTTGTTCTACTTGAGTGATAACCATAGAAGCATGTTTGCTAACAAGTTTAAGTTCACCTCTAATATCAGCCATATAATCACTCAAGCGTTTAATCATAAAGGTATTCTGTTTTAGTTGTCTACCAAAGTAAGCATTAAAGTCATCTTGCTTAAACATAAAGTCATCAAACTCATCGAAGCACTGACTAGCAATTTTAGTAGGAGGGGCTCCAGCTTTATCATATCTATAGAGAGAATTTACCTTTACTACCTATGTCGGGATATCGGGAGGTTCTTCAGTAAATAAGTAATTGAGATCATATACTTCTTCAATAGGCGGTAAATTAAGACCATGTATTTCTTCAATAGGAGGTAAATTCTTAACATCTTCAACTTTAATACCTTTTTCTTTCATAGATTTCTTTGCCTCTTGCATATCTTCAGGACTGAGAAATAGAACACCTCTCTTTTTCGGAGTTGGTTTAGGAATAGGCTCAGTAATAGGCTCAGGAGTTGGCTTAGGAGGTGCCCAATTATTTTCATTAGCCAACATATTATTCAATAGAAGTTCATCGTCATCCGGTGTTCTTTCCCTGAAAAGAGAACCAGCACAACTATCCAGGTAATCTCTGGAAGCATCAGTTAGTCCATTATAAAAGATATCAAATATTTCAGGTTTCTTAAGAGGATGATCAGGCAAAGCACTAAGTAACTTGAGAAGCCTCCCCCAAGCTTGTGGGAGACTCTCTTCTTCAATTTGCACAAAATTGTATATTTCCCTCAAAGCAACTTGTTTCTTATGAGCAGGGAAATATTTAGCAGAGAAGTAATAAACCATATCCTGGGGACTTTGCACACAAGCAGGATCAAGAGAATTGAACCATTTCTTAGCATCACCCTTCAATGAGAACGGAAATATTTTGAGTATATAAAAGTAGCGGGATCTCAGGTTATTAGTAAACATGGCAGCTATATCATTTAACTTAGCAAGATGTGCCACAACAGTTTCAGATTCATAGCCATAAAAAGGATCAGATTCAACCAAAGTAATTATATCTAGATCGACAAGAATATCATAATAATCATAATCAGGAATACAGATAGGTGAAGTAGCAAAAGCAGGATCGGGTCTCATCCTTCCTCTAAAAGATTCTTTACTCCACTTAGTTAGCAACCTCTTACGTTCAAGACTATCCTGGCAAGCAACAATAGCTTCAAAAGATTCAGCACTAAAAAGATAACCCTCGGGAATAGAAGGCATAGGCCCATCATCACTAACATCATCGTGTTCAGGTTCAATAATTTCTCTTTCTCTAGACTTAGCAATTTGCTCATCAAGAAATTCACCAAGTGGCACAGTAGTATCAAGCATAGAAGTAGTTTCATCATAAGTATCATGCATAGCAGAAGTGGCATCATCAATAACATGCGACATATCAAAATCAATAGCAGTAGTAGGTTTAGGTGTCGCAAACTTACTCATAACAGAAGGAGAATCTAGTGCAGAGCTAGATGGAAGTTCCTTACCTCCCCACGTAGTTGAGGGATAAACTTTTGTCTTAGCGTCTTTCAAGTTCTTCATAGTGTCCAGCAAATATAAATCCCAAGTGACTCAAAGAATAGAGCTATGCTCCCCGGCAACAGCGCCAGAAAAAGGTCTTGATAACCCACAAGTATAGGGGATCGCAACAGTTTCCGAGGGTAGAGTATTCAACCCAAATTTGTTGATTCGACACAAGGGGAGCCAAAGAATATTCTCAAGTATTAGCAGCTGAGTTGTCAATTCAACCACACCTGGAAACTTAATATCTGCAGCAAAGTGTTTAGTAGCAAAGTAATATGATAGTGGTGGTAACGGTAACAAAAGTAAAGACAGTAAAAGTAATGTTTTTGGTATTTTGTAGTGATTGTAACAGTAGCAACGGAAAAGTAAATAAGCGTAAACCAATATATGGAAAACTCGTAGGCACCGGATCAGCGATGGATAATTATGCCGGAGGTGGTTCATCATGTAACAGTCATAACATAGGGTGACACAGAACTAGCTCCAGTTCATCAATGTAATGTAGGCATGTATTCCGTATATAGTCATACGTGCTTATGAAAAAGAACTTGCATGACATCTTTTGTCCTACCCTCCTGTGGCAGCGGGGTCCTATTGGAAACTAAGGGATATTAAGGCCTCCTTTTAATAGAGAACCGGAACAAAGCATTAGCACATAGTGAATACATGAACTCCTCAAACTATGGTCATCATCGGGAGTGGTCCCGATTATTGTCACTTCGGGGTTGCCGGATCATAACACATAGTAGGTGACTATACACTTGCAAGATAGGATCAAGAACACACATGTATTCATGAAAACATAATAGGTTCAGATCTGAAATCATGGCACTCGGGCCCTAGTGACAAGCATTAAGCATAGCAAAGTCATAGCAACATCAATCTCAGAACATAATGGATACTAGGGATCAAACCCTAACAAAACTAACTCGATTACATGATAAATCTCATCCAACCCATCACCGTCCAACAAGCCTACGAAGCAATTACTCATGCACGGCGGTGAGCATCATGAAATTGGTGATGGAGGATGGTTGATGATGACGACGGCGACGAATCCCCCTCTCCGGAGCCCCGAACGGACTCCAGATCAGCCCTCCCGAGAGAGATTAGGGCTTGGCGGCGGCTCCGTATCATAAAACGCGATGAAACTTTCTCCCTGATTTTTTTCTCCCCGAAAGCCAATATATGGAGTTGAAGTTGGCGTCGGAGGGCCACCAGGGGGCCCACGAGGTAGGGGGCCGCGCCCAGGGGGAGGGGCGCGCCGCCCACTCTCGTGGACAGGGTGTGGGCCCCCTGGTCTTCATCTTTGGCGAGGATTTTTTATTATTTATTCTAAGATATTCCGTGGAGTTTCAGGTCATTCCGAGAACTTTTATTTTTTGCACATAAAACAACACCATGGCAATTCTGCTGAAAACAGCGTCAGTCCGGGTTAGTTCCATGCAAATCATACAAGTTAGAGTCCAAAACAAGGGCAAAAGTGTTTGGAAAAGTAGATATGGCAGAGACGTATCAATGGACCAGTATACCAAAGATATACGGGTAAGAAAATTTGATAAGCATGTATAGCAGTAGCCCCTGAGACTTGAAATGGTTGGAACAACTGTTTTAAGGATCAATTTATGCACAGGTCCTTGTAGATAAGAATGAGCAATTGTCTCGGGAGCTGGCGGAGTGCAAGGCCCAGCTGAGGGACGCGGTTGCCAAGTTAGAGGAATCCCAGAAGGTCTCATATGGTAACATTTGTCTCAACTGTACAAAGATGCACCAGTTAGTAAATGGCTGGTATGACAAGTCTAACAGAGAATTCTGCAGACAATCCCGGGGTGAATACGGAGGGCATAAGAGATGACGACTCGCATCTCAAAAGGCAGCTAAAGGCCAGCGAGCGCATTCTTACGCAAGTTAGGCAGGAGAAGAACAATCTTCAAGATGCCAATGTCCGGCAGGACATGGAATTAAAAGACATCCGCGCTCAGATGGCGGACTCCGTGAAGGAGAACAAAAGGCTTCGACGCAGCATTTATGGTAAGTGCCTAGACGAACTATATTACAGTTCGGCGAGGAAGTATATTGAAAGAATTTTGCTTGTAGGAATGTTAACGGGTCGCCCCAAGGAGGAGATGCCCTCATGTGTAGGCGATTTACTACAAGACCTCTCATAATTGCACAAGCGAGCTCGGCAGATGATGCAGGGCGTTGCTCAGGCCTTGTGTCCATCAAGCTTCCTGTTGAATGGCATGGGGGAGCTTGTGGATATGCTTCAAGGAGCCTGGCGGCGCTTCCGATTGTGGAAGATGTTAGCCTGCCGGCAAGGCGCAAGAGAAGCCTGGGCTATGGTGAAGACGCGCTACACCAAGCTGGACCCGAACCATATGGCCGAAGTCGGACCGGCGGGGCCAGATGGGCAAGAAATTCCCGTGAGTCTGGTATATGACCAGGTAGTGTTAGCCGCAAAGTATTCTCAACAGGATTGTAAGCTAGATAGCCTGTTGGATGGTATAGAGGAGGAATATAGTCAGTCCAAGTGACTGTGTAATTCAATGGACATAGGTAGTCCCTAGCCGGATTAAAATCATTTGTCATGGCGGTCCTTTTCGCTTCAGCCCCCGGAAACTATAGTCCGGGGTGTGTCCGGATACCCGCTTAGTTTTACAAAACCGGGGTACGCATGGAAACCAGGCATAGGGGTCATAAGTGCTTGAACAGACAAGTACCCAACTAGTTATGTTATACTACATGGATAGTAAGAAACATCTTCCAGGTAGAATAGTTCCGTTAGGGGTTACTTTCCCAGGGTACGCATGCGACAATGCACATATCCGGACTGCGAACAATGGCGCAGGATACAAGACTTCTGGGGATTTACGTTGTAATAAACGAATACATCTTTTGTTCATCGACCGAGTATTCTCTTAAGGATGCTAGCTTTCGGCTTCACCCAGTCTGAGGTACACATCCGGCTGAACCGGCAGTAAGAATCGCAGAGGTGCTCCCCTTATGCCCTAGCCGAATTAACGGGAACATAGGGCATAAACACAAGAGCCAGGCAACCCAGCTTGGCCACATCTTCAGTCATATCGATGCATATAATGGTGAACAAAAGGCACATATGGAAAAAAGAAATGCATATGTGATGGGCAAAAAAGCCATTAGAGTAATTATTTTTAGCTTCTGTATAGGAAGCCCCCAGGTATTGCTTGCACACATAGTGCGGCCGGAGTGATCCGGGAGTCCGCATTGTATTAAATACTTTGTGTGAAGAGGGAAAAAGGTCGAGAAAGGAAAAGGGATGGAGCATAATTAAAAAGGAGGGGGTAAGGAGACGAACACTGAGTTCGGCGCTAGGCGTAGAATCTCCGGAGTCTGGCCGTGTTCCATGCGTTCGGCTCGAGTCTGTTATCGGATGCATTACGTAAGCGGTACGCTCCTCCGGTGAGAACTTTGTCAATAACGAAGGGACCTTCCCACTTGGGTTTGAGCTTGTCCTTCTTCTTCTCCGGTAGGCGTAGAACGAGCTCGCCAATATTATAAGTTTTGGCCCGCATTTCTCTGCTTTGGTATCGCCGAGCCTGCTGTTGATAGAATGCGGAACAGGCTTTTGCGACGTCGCGCTCCTCCTTCAGGGCATCCAAGTTATCCTGTCGATCTAACTCGGCTTCCTTCTCTTCGTACATGCATACGCGTGGCCAATCATGTATTATGTCGCAGGGTAATACTGCTTCCGCGCCGTACACCATGAAAAATGGTGTATATCTGGTGGTGCGATTCGGCGTGGAAGCCACCAAATAGGGGGTCCCGATCTGTGCGTCTCAGGCTGATGGTAAGAGGAAGCAAGGGACACAATGTTTACCCAGGTTCGGGCCCTCTCGATGTAGGTAAAACCCTACTTCCTGCTTGATTAATATTGACGATATGAGTAGTACAAGAGTAGATCTACCACGAGATCATAGAGGCTAAACCCTAGAAGCTAGCCTATGATGATTATGATTGTAGTTGTGATCGGCCTTCTAAGGACCAACCTCTCCGGTTTATATAGACACCGGAGGGGGCTAGGGTTTACACGGAGTCGGTTACAAGGAAGGAAATACAATATCCGGATCGCCAAGCTTGTCTTCCACGCAAAGGAGAGTCCCACCCGGACACGGGACGGAGTCTTGAGTCTTGTATCTTCACGCTCCAATAGTCCAGACGATGTATATAGTCCGGCTGTCCGGATACCCCCTAATCCAGGACTCCCTCAGTAGCCCCTTAACCAGGCTTCAATGACGATGAGTCCGGTGCGCAGTCCTGTCTTCGGCATTGCAAGGCGGGTTCTAACTCTGAATATTCCAAAGTAATTATCGAACACTTAGACCGTGTATGGATCCACGAGATGATCTTCACATACCATTGTAGGGAACATAGCATAAATCTGATCTGATGGCAATCTTCGTATGCCGTGCCCTTGCATCGTGGCCTGGTTCAACACGAACCGGCATTTCTAGCCCCACATCGACTCGCATTGCGAGGCTGTTTTATTGGCACGCCCTGCCAAAGCAGAGATCGTGTTCCACTTATTACGGGATCTTCCATCAATATGGGCGTGTGTGACCCCACGATGACCGTTGGTATGACTCCGTGTGTTTTTAGATAAACCTCAAGTGGTCACGCTGAGGACTCTTGATATTCACCCTCTTTATAAAGGGGCCGAGGCCTATGCCTCTTTTCCACCTCCCTTGAACCTTGTCGCACCTCGAGTTCCAACACCCGAGACCTAAGCTCCAACACCCCAGATCCTCCAATATGTCAGGATCCAACCCTCAAGGCCAGTGGGTGGCCTCCTCGATTCAAGAGGAGGACATTGCGAGGCTTAGGGAGGTCGGATACCTGACCGCCGACATCCAGCACAGGCTTCCTGCTCCAGGGCAGGTCATCCCTACACCGGAGCCCAATGAGAGCGTCATGTTTGTTCCTCACTTCCTCTGCGGCTTGGGCCTCACCCTTGACCCCTTTGTGAGGGGGCTCATGTTCTATTACGGGTTGGATTTTCACGATCTAGCTCCGGACGCTATCCTCCATATCTCGTCGTTCATTATTGTGTGCGAGGCTTTTCTCCACGTCACTCCACACTTCAGCTTATGGCTCAAGACCTTCCATGTGAAGCCGAAGATGGTCGAGGGGCAACATGCGGAGTGTGGAGGTGCTGTAATAAGCAGGAACGCCGATGCCCCATGGCCAGAGGGTTCTTTCCCAGAAGTATCCGATGTATAGCAACGGAGGTGGTTTTATGTCACGGCTCCCAGGGGCACAAAGTGAGTGGCCGCCCCCGAGTTCCGCTCGGGCCCTCCGCCACAATTGGCATCATGGACCGACGTAGGGTGGAATTGGGGGCCCACCAATGATGTTCCGATACTGCAGAGCCGTATCCGGGAGCTTCTTGAGAAGGACATTAACCTTGTCAGCATAATTCAAGTAATGCTAATCCGACGGATGTTGCCGTGCAAACGCCGGCCTCTCCGGATGTGTGAGTTCAATCCATAGGGTCCGCGGACTATTAAGCACTTCTTCGGCCTGAAGCTCGAAGGGATGTGTAAATTATTCTTCGGACCACAAGTAAAGTGTCCGGACACCACCGAGGATGCGGGCCTAAACTGCAACCGCCTAGATGCCCAAGTAAGTAACCTTAAACCGGACACTTTGTTTTTATTTGTCATAGTCATTATTCTGAAAACCCTCCGTGGCCAGGAATGGCTCAGCAAGGCGGAGAGAATCAAGTGTCCGGCGCCACTTCCCGAAGGCTCGCCTGGTCCAACCATTGCCAAGATGCTTGGCCGGGTGCTTAGCAAAATGCCCTCAGGGAAAGACGAAGGAAAGGATAGTGAAGCCGAACTTCACACATTGCGCATCCAGACCGGGGGAATTGCTTCCTCTCCAAGGGAGGATAGTCGGGGAGGGGAATCCGAGGCCACCTCCCCATGCAGGTAAAAAAGGGCCGCCTCCGAAGACTTGGAGACGGAGATGCCCAAACAGGGAAAGAAAGTGTCGCCGGGGGGCTCTGCCTCGACAGGCGTCCTCACCACGTCATGCCCTCCAACGGGCCAGCCCTCCACCGAGCCATAAGTTAATCATTAATTCGAAGGTACTGCGTTTCTTCGAGATCAATAACCAGGATTCGTCTTTTGCAGTCCGGCTAGCAGCTCTTCTCAACAGTGTTCATCTTCGGGGGATCTTCCTCCGGAGATGATGGAGGGTGAGACCCCACCCACCTCTCCGCCTCATGAAGCGGGCGACACCGAGGTGTCGTCACGGAGGAGTCCGGATCTGCTGAAGCCGGAAGCTAATACGTCAGCCGCCCTGAGCCCGGAGCGTTTGGCTCCCATGGGGGGCGATGAAAAGGGTCCGACACAGTTTGATGTCCGGCCGAACATATTGACAGGCCTTCTAGAGCGAGCTGCGCTCTCGGAGGAGCACTGCTCATTAATGAGCATGGTGCTCAAGAAGATTGCATCCGCCACAAGCGGTTTGAATGAAGCATTTACGAGCCTGCTCGGAGGCTTTGAGGTATGTAGTAAAAATACACTATGTTTTGACTGTGAGGCACGCGCTAGGTGTGCTCCATATGGATAGTAGCCCCTGAGACTCTGGTTGCCCGCCCTAGGCGGCAAATGGGGGATCATATAGTAATGATTGTGCTGTACCTATGCACAGGTATCTAAGGGTCCGGCAGCCGACCAGTCCATTGAAGTTGTTGAGCTAAGGAGGCAGATTGGATCTATTGATGCCGATATCACGTTGGTGAACGAGCGGCTGAACGAGTCACAAGGTATGTGCTCTGCTTTCCTTATTATGTTGTATAGGAAAGTATGAGAAGGGCATAATATTAATGCAACGTGTTTGCAATGCAGATGGTGCTGCTGCCGTGGAAGCCCTGAGGGTGGAACTTGCCCAGGCCAAGGAACAAGCTCGGGTTAGCAATGCGACTGCCCTAAAGGAGGCCGAAGAATTGAGAGCCGAATAGGCTGCTCATCGCCGGAGCGAGGAAAAGATAGCCGAAATGGCTGTGGAGTTGAAAAATGCCGCCGACCGGTATGAACTCCTTGAAAAGGAGAATAAGGCTAGTTCGGCTGACCTGAACAAGGCACGTAATGCCACCAAGGAGATGCGGACCGAGGTCAGGGGTGTGCGGGAGGAGCTTCAACAGGCCGGTAAAATCGCGACTGGGGGCTCCTACTTACTAAGTTTTTGGATCCGAAGTATGCTCCCTTGGATGGATGCTGGAGTCCTGCAGACGCGTATGCGGACTTGGCGAAGAGTACAGCTGATGCAGCCAAGTTTTTCGAGGATCAAGGTGATAAAGAAGTGGAGAAGCTTTTCTGGTCGCAATTCAATGCTCCCGCGCGCCTGCTGCCGTTAAGTGAAAAGATGGCTGCTGTGGCGGAGCTTCATAGGCTGTCCGGGCTTGCAATGCGGTCCGTAATAGACCATCTTTGGCCGAAGGGGCCTAAGCCGGACAGTTACTTTGGCTTGGTGCAACAATTCCTTGGAGTCGTGCCTCAGATCGACGCCATGAGAAGGTTGGCGTGCATAGAGGGTACACGAATGGCTCTTGCTCGCGTTAAAGCCTATTGGATAGATATGGAGGCCACCATTGTAGCGACCCAGAATCCGGCGGGAGGCCAGTATCCGGCCGAGCACTACTTGGAGCAGGTAACAGAAGGTGCCCGCTTAATAGGGGCGCAGTGCTCGAAGAATATATTGTTCCAGTGACAAAGCGAATCATTGTAAAAACAATGTTATTTTGATTATGAGGCTATATTTATACTTTGTGCCCGAAAGTATTATTTGTGCCTCCTGTGCGGCCGTTTTTATATCTATGTGTAATTTTGAAAGTTAGCAGTCATTGGCTTTAGCCCCCACGCATACAATGCGGGGGTGTTCACGAAAGATATGCATAATCACACTTGTTCCAACGTCTTGGTCCATTAAGGAGGTGATCGCACGTCGAACTAGGCAACCGGACTATATAGCTATAATACTTTCACTTAGCCATAGGGGTTTGACAGTGGGGCTACTATGTAGCCCCTAGTACTTTTGCGTGCATCCGAATACGGGCTCATATGTACATGGCCGGGAAATGGCCCTTCGTTAATGCGGAGGAATCCTAAAGGTTCCGGTAGGTCTTCGAGTGGTTGAACAGTCTTGTGTTGTATCATGACAGTCAGTTTTCGGCTTTCTCTACTAAGGTGCTCATCCGGAATAACCAGGGCACAATCACAGTAGTTCTCCTTTGGCCGCCTTAGCCGATAAGAACGGAACATAAGGCGGCAAACCCAGGAGCCGGGCAAACCCAACATTTGACCAAAGACATGATTCTGAGCTGATGCATATAAGGCCAAACTCGTGACGCCGAACACTCCCGAAGGTATTCGAACTTTATAGTAGAAAATGGGCTGAAGAATGCCCATTCATTGTAAACCCTACGTTTCCAGGTACGTGCATTAGTCTGTCATGGTGAAATGCCAATCACGGCAGTATCCTCTGTGGGTATGGAACCCATGGGATGTTCAAACAACAAGAGGCAATAGAAAAGGTTTACACAGGGGCTTAATTTAAAAAGAAACCTTTTGAGCGGGGCCCTGCTGCACATCTGCGCCTTTGTCTCCGTTGTGCCGTATCCTAGAAGGGTATCGCGTGAACGTTGTCTGTAAAAAAGAAAACTCGTGTAGGAGAGTACAACGTAAGTATGCGGTGGATAATAAAAGTGTAAGATGTTGGCCTTCCAATAAGGTTGAGCCAAGTGTTGGGCTATATTAAGTATTTATAGCCCCTGGTGTCGTTTATGGGATTACATATACATTGCCCTGGATCGGTTTTATCTGGGCTGCCGGACTCGTCTAACCGTGTCTGTGGTCTTAATGACCAGTCATGTTTTCTGATATTTGGAGGCCGCTTATAGTCCGGCCGCTAGGGCCATCACGTGTTCCTCTGCGCATGAAGAGCGCTCTATTTTTCTATTAACGATGATGACGCCTCGTGGACCGGGCATCTTGAGTGTAAGGTAGGCATACTGCGGTAATGCGTTGAAGCTGGCGAAGGCCGTTCTTCCAAGCAATACACGATAGCCGCTTTGGAAGGGTGCGATGGTGAAGAGTAGTTCTTCACTTCTGGAGTTGCCTGGGGAGCCGAATGTTACCTTCAGTATGACGGAGCCCCTGCCGTAGGCCTCAACGCCTGGTATCACCCCTTTAAAGGTGGTGTTGCTTTGTCTAATTATGGATGGGTCTATCCCCATCCTGCTGACAGTGTCCTCGTATATTAAACTGAGACTGCTGCCGCCGTCCATGAGGATGTGGGTGAGATGGTATCCGTCGATTATTGGGTCAAGCACCAAGGCCTCTGATCCTCCGCGCCGAATACTTTTTAGGCAGTCCGTGTGATCGAAGGTGATCGGACATGCCATCCAGTAGTTAGGTTTGGGTACGATGGGCTCTATATCGTACGCTTCTTTGAGTGCGCGTTCGTGCCTTCTCGTGGATGTGTGAGTCGCGTGGATCATGTTTACTGTTTTAACCTCTGGTGGGAATTTTTTTGTCCCCCAGTGTTCGGCTGGCAAGGTTCATCCTCGTCTTCACTTGGTGTTTCCCTTCCCTTGTGTTCGGCATTTAATTTGCCGGCCTGCTTGAAGACCCAGCACTCTCTGTGTGTGTGGTTCGCAGGTTTGTCGGGGGTGCCATGAATTTGGCACAGTCTGTCCAGGACTCTGTTTAGACCGGACGGTCCCTCTTTACTGCCTTTAAATGGCTTCTTTTGCTGATCAGGTCGAGAGCCCCTGAATCCGGCATTGACCGTTGTGTTGTCCGGGCTCTCTTCCTTTTTTTGGCGTTTGTTTTTATTACGCCGTGGCTTCCCATTGTCGTCCCTTATTTCGGATGTGCTTGGGTCGCTGGTGCCTTTACAGCCAACCAGCTATCTTCACCAGCGCAAAAGCGGGTCATAAGGCTTGTTAAGGCTGCCATTGTCCTTGTCTTTTCTTGGCCGAGGTGTCTGGCGAGCCACTTGTCGCGGATGCTGTGTTTGAATGCTGCTAAAGCTTCGGTGTCCGGACAATCGACAATTTGATTCTTCTTAGTGAGGAATCTGTTCCAAAGCTTGCAGGCGGACTCTCCGGGCTATTGGATTATGTGACTTAAATCATCCGCATCCGGAGGCCGGACATAAGTCCCTTGAAAATTGGCCCTGAAAGCATCCTCGAGTTCCTTCCAACTCCCAATTGAATGTTCGGGGAGGCTCTTCAACCAGTGTCAAGCTGGTCCCTTCAACTTGAGGGGAAGGTACTTGATGGCGTGGAGGTCATCTCCACGAGCCATGTGAATATGCAGGATAAAATCCTCAATCCAGACCCCTGGGTCTGTCGTTCCGTCATATGCCTCTATGTTCATAGGTTTAAAACCTTGTGGAAATTCATGGTCCAGTACTTCTTCGGTGAAGCACAGGAGGTGAGCAGCCCCTCTATATCTGGACGTGCTGTGGCATGCCGTCGGCTATTGTTGTGTTCGGTGTTTATTCCGAACTGGTATTTGGTTGGTATGATTGTTTTGGTGACCATAATCTCTCACCGAGGTGTGTCCCTTAGATCCGTAGATGGACCTAGCCGTGCCGGCTTTCTTATCTAGGTGCTCACATAGATTGTGCGCGTCGTCGGTAGCCGCTCTGTTGTGGTTATGAAGTGGTACGTCTGGCCTCCTAGTCGTGTTATTCTTTGGTGGAATGGCCTCGTCGTCGAATTCTGGCAGTAGCTTGCGTTTTGGATAGCTCTTCATATGGCGATCGTTGCAGTATCTCTCTTTAGTGTCTAGCACTTTATTCCATCTGTGATTGAGCGTTTCCTATGAGGCTTTTAGCCGTTGCTTCTGCTTCTTTAGACTTCTCGTTGTGGCCATAAGCCTTCTGTGGAGGTTATCTCGCTCCACGCGTTCTTCCGGGATGATGAATGCATCATCGTCCGGACTGTGTTCTTGTCCTGGGGCGGTTTGATGGACTCGTCCCTCGGGATCATTATGATCGGGGCATGACCTGGCTCATCCTGCTCCATCGCTGGGTCCATGTGGTCGTTATTACCTTCGGAGTTGACTGGTATGTCGATTTTTCTGGCGCTCTTGTCGCTATTTTTACTGTTGCTGGACTTTGACCGGCGTCTGCGCTGTTGTTTTGGCTTTTGCCCGGGGGTTTTATCTTCCAGATTGTCGTTGTCGTCCTCCTTGGGCGTATCCACCATGTATATATCGTGGGACGAGGTAGTAGTCCAGCGCTCCAGAGGTTCTGAATCTTCTCTTGCATCGTCGTCCATACCATCGATGCCTTCGGAGTCGAAGTCAAGCACGTCGGTAAGATCATCGACCGTGGCAATGAAGTGGGTGGTGGGTGGGTAGCGAATTCCTTCGTCGCCTGCTTCCCACTCGAGCCAGACATAGTTCGAACAAGAGCCTCCTGACAAAGAGAGGGACTTTAATGAGTTCAGCATGTCGCCGAAGGGCGAGTGCTGGAAGATATCCGCAGCGATAAACTCCATTACTGGAGCCCGACCAGGCTCGGCGGGCTTGGGAGCGCGCGGACTGGAACCTACAACCGGACACGAGTCCAGGGGTCCGGAGTCACAGGCTTCCTTAGAAGTGAAGCCTGTGTTTGGCTCCACCGCCGATGAGTGTGCGGCCTTCGGGGCGGAGTCCATCCCTCCGTCCTTAGGCAACACAGCCTGCTCCGGATTTGAGTCCGGGGCTACTGCTGGGGTGATATCCCGAGCATTGTCCGATAGCAGGTCTAAGCCGTGCTCATCGTGACTGTCCGGTGCACTTGGCACATGCCCGAATCCGTCGAAGATCAAGTCTCCGCGAATGTCTGCCGTGTAGTTCAGGTTTCCGAATCTAACCTGGTGGTCAGGGGCGTAGCTATCGATCTGCTCCAGATGGCCAAGCGAATTAGCCTGCAGAGCGAAGCCGCCGAACACAAAGATCTATCCGGGGAGAAAAGTCTCGCCCTGGAACGTGTTGTCGACGATTGAAGGCGCCATCAAGCCTTGCAGCGACGAGGAACTCCCAATGAAAGCACCAATGTCGGTGTCAAAACCGGCGGATCTTGGGTAGGGGTTCCCGATCTGTGCGTCTCAGGCTGATGGTAATAGGAAGCAAGGGACACAATGTTTACCTAGGTTCGGGCCCTCTCGATGGAGGTAAAACCCTACTTCCTGCTTGATTAATATTGACGATATGAGTAGTACAAGAGTAGATCTACCACGAGATCGTAGAGACTAAACCCTAGAAGCTAGCCTATGATGATTATGATTGTAGTTGTGATCGGCCTTCTAAGGACCAACCTCTCCGGTTTATATAGACACCGGAGAGGGCTAGGGTTTACACGGAGTCGGTTACAAGGAAGGAAATACAATATCCGAATCGCCAAGCTTGTCTTCCACGCAAAGGAGAGTCCCACCCGGACACGGGACGGAGTCTTGAGTCTTGTATCTTCACGCTCCAATAGTCCGGACAATGTATATAGTCTGGCTGTCCGGATACCCCCTAATCCAGGACTCCCTGCCACCGGATATACACCATTTTTCATGGTGTACGGCGCGGAAGCAGTATTACCCTGCGACATAATACATGATTCGCCATGCGTACGCATGTACGAAGAGAAGGAAGCCGAGTTAGATCGGCAGGATAACTTGGACGCCCTGGAGGAGGAGCACGACGTCGCAAAAGCCCGTTCTGCATTCTATCAACAGCAGGCTTGGTGATACCAAAGCAGAGAAATGCGGGCCAAAACTCATAATATTGGCGAGCTCGTTCTACGCCTACCGGAGAAGAAGAAGGACAAGCTCAAACCCAAGTGGGAAGGTCCCTTCGTCATTGACAAAGTTCTCACCGGAGGAGCATACCGCTTACGTAATGCATCCGATAATAGACTCGAGCCGAACCCATGGAACGCGGCCAGACTCTGGAGATTCTACGCCTAGCGCCGAACTCAGTGTTCGTCTCCTTACCCCCTCCTTTTTAATTATGCTCCATCCCTTTTCCTTTCTCGACCTTTTTCCCTCTTCACACAAAGTATTTAATACAGTGCGGACTCCCGGATCACTCTAGCCGCACTATGTGTGCAAGCAATACCTGGGGGCTTCCTATACGGAAGCTAAAAATAATTATTCTAATGGCTTTTTTGCCAATCACATATGCATTTCTATTTCCATATGTGCCTTTTCTTCACCATTA
Organism: Triticum dicoccoides; assembly: GCF_002162155.2. NCBI lineage: Eukaryota > Viridiplantae > Streptophyta > Magnoliopsida > Poales > Poaceae > Triticum > Triticum dicoccoides. The sequence continues at coordinate 145,750,305 of NC_041389.1, read as the reverse complement.
TATGCATCGATATGACTTAAGATGTGGCCAAGCTGGGTTGCCTGGCTCTTGTGTTTATGCCCTATGTTCCCGTTAATTCGGCTAGGGCATAAGGGGAGCACCTCTGCGATTGTTACTGCCGGTTCAGCCGGATGTGTACCTCAGAATGGGTGAAGCCGAAAGCTAGCATCCTTAAGAGAATATTCGGTCGGTGAAAAAAAGATGTATTCATTTACTACAACGTAAATACCCAGAAGTCTTATATCTTACGCCATTGTTCGCAGTCCGGACATGTGCATTGTCGCATGCGTACCCAGGAAAAGGAACCACTAATAGAACTATTCTCCCTGGAAGATGTTTCTTACTATCCATGTAATATAACATAACTAGTTGGGTACTTGTCTGTTCAAGCACTTATGACCCCTACGCCTGGTTTCCACGCATACCCCGGTTTTGTATAACTGAGCGGCTATTCGGACACACCCCGGACTGTAGGATCCGGGGGCTGAAGCGAAAAGGTCCGCCATGACAAATGATTTTAATCCAGCTAGGGACTACCAATGTGCATTGAATTACACAGTCACTTGGACTGACTATATTCCTCCTCTATACCATCCAACAGGCTATCTAGCTTACAATCCTGTTGAGAATACTTTGCGGCTAACGCTACCTGGTCATATACCAGACTCACGGGAATTTCTTGCTCATCTGGCCCTGCCGGTCCGACTTCGGCCATATGGTTCGGGTCCAGCTTGGTGTAGCGCGTCTTCGCCATAGCCCAGGCTTCTCTTGCACCTTGCCGGCAGGCTGACATCTTCCACAATCAGAAGTGCCGCCATACTCCTTGAAGCATATCCACAAGCTCCCCCATGCAATTCAGTAGGAAGCTTGATGGCCACAAGGCCTGAGCAACACCCTGCATCACCTGTCGAGCTCGCTCATGCAATTGTGAGAGGTCTTGTAGTAAATCGCCTGCAGATGAGGGCATCTCCTCCTCGGGGAGACCCGTTAACATTCCTACAAGCAAAATTCTTTCAATATACTTCCTCGCCGAACTATAATATAGTTCGTCTAGGCACTTACCATAAATGCCGTGTCGAAGCCTTTTGTTCTCCTTCACGGAGTCCGCCAGCTGAGCGCGGGCGTCTTTTAATTCCACGTCCAGCTGGACATTGGCATCTTGAAGATTGTTCTTCTCCTGCCTAACTTGCGTAAGAATGCGCTCGCCGGCCTTTAGCTGCCTTTTGAGATGCGAGTCGTCATCTCTTACGCCCTCCGGATTCACCTCGGGATTGTCTGCAGAATTCTCTGTTAGACTTGTCATACCAGCCATTTACTAACTGGTGCATCTTCGTACAATTGAGACAAATGTTACCAGATGAGGCCTTCTGGGATTCCTCTAACTTGGCAACCGCGTCCCTCAGCTGGGCATTGCACTCCTACAGCTCCCGAGACAATTGCTCATTCTTATCTACAAGGACCTGTGCATAAATTGATCCTTAAAATAGTTATTCCAACCATTTCAAGTCTCAGGGGCTACTGCTATACATGCTTATCAAGTTTTCTTACCCGTATATCTTTGGTATACTGGTCCGTCGCTCAGGCAAGCCTGCCTCGAGCAGCTCGGATGTATACGTTTCCCCAATTGAAGGCATTAAATGCCTCTTCGGAAAAGATGTTGTTCCGAAGCACGGCCCATCGGCGCCGGTGATTCATGGCACTCTCTACATCGGAGTTCGTGGCCGACAGCATATCCGCGTCCTCTGTCGGAGAACTGTGCGGCATCGGCCCCGCTTCCGCCTCCGCTCTCGAAGCCGGTTCTGGAATCCGGCTGGTGGAGGCGTGATTGGTGGGATCCCCGAATATAGTCCGGTTACTCCTCTTCCTGCCAAGACACAAAGGGCGTTGTTATACTTCAAATACCATAATCGCAGGACAGGTTTTTGCCTAACCTCTGTAGCGGCGTGTCGACCCTTACCGCCTTCCTCTTGAGCCTGCCCGATCCGGACGCCCGTGGTCGACGAGTCCCTAGGGGCTCGGCCCCGTGCTCCGACCGCCGTCTCTGCAAAAAGCACGACACTTCAAGGGTAAGGCATGACATCTAAAGGGAGTCCTCTTCGGAGGATGGGGTTTTTCGGCTTGGCTTACACGCGATGTAGGTTGCAGTCCGGGACAGTCGGCAATAATGGACACTGAGGCACCATCGCAGCTCGCTTGGTAAAATATCCCGTTGACAAGCTCCACGGTAATATCCGGATCTTCTTCGAGTCCTGGATCTAGGGCCCTTCCGGGGTCCTCTGGCTGCGGGGAGGGGCTGGAGATTCCTTCTACGGCCCTCCTCAGTTCCTGCTCGGAAATATCAAAGCAGATAATCTTAGCGAAGAACGCCACAATACGTGAAGCAGGGAAAGGAATAACGACTTACCCAGTTTGGGGGGTTGTACATGGAGAATCCATCCCGCGGTTTAATGTGATGGAATTCTTCCTCTTCTCCTTTGTATAAATCGGACAATATCCTTGCCAGAGCGGTGGCGGAGTCCGGGCCCTTACAGCCACAGTGGGTGACATCATCTTCCCCGTTGAAGTGCGACATGGGCTTCCCTCGATATTGAAGTGGTTACACTCCCCGTATTATGCATATTGCCCTAACCTCGGCTATCGTCAGTCCGGATTTGGCCAGTAACTTTATCCTGCTCATCAGGAAATGTATTTCCCTGGTATCCTCCTCTTGGGGGCCCCAGGGGCGCCAGCTTAGACGTGTCCTCGGTGGAGCGTTACTGAACTTGGGGAGACCTGTCCAGACTGGATCCGGAAGGGGAACGTCATCAATATAAAACCACTCTGAAGGCCAGTTCTCTGGTGCCTTCTTAGGAGTGCCGGATAGGTATCCGGTCTCGACGATGCGCCATACTTCGGCACCGCCCACTTGACATAGGGATTCTCCCTGGTTGCGGGGGACAAGGCGGAACAGCTTCTTCCATAACCCGAAGTGAGCCTCGCAGCCTAGAAATAGCTCACAAAGGGCAACGTACCCTGCTATATGGAGTACGGAGGCAGGGGTAAAGTTGTGCAACTGGAGGCCGTAGAACTCCAGGAGCCCGCGAAGGAACGGGTTGATGGGAAACCCGACGCCCCTTAGCAGATGCGGGATGAGGCATATTCGCTCCTCTAGAGATGGGTTAGGAGATCCCTCCCCCTGTTCCCCGCCGTTATAGGTGGCTATTCTGGCTCAGACGGGGACCATGAACGCCGGTGGAAGAAACCCTTGGGTTTGTAACTCTATCAAACGGCTATGAGGAACTGGACACTCTTCCCAGTCCCCCGACTTGGAGCGAGGAGAGCGAGCAAAAGAGCTGCAACGACCGGCCATGTTGGAATGGTTTTTACGGAGCGCTCTGTTGGATGCTTGCTCGAGGGGGGAGAGTGAGGTTTGGATCTGAGAATCCCCGTCTCTTCAGATAGACAGTCAGCCCGAAGGATTGAGGGTGGCAAATGCAAAAATGCCTCGGCTCCTCGCATTCGCTCGACGCGTGGAGATGGTCATTATTGAGGCACCGAAGCCGAGGAGTACAGCATTGATGGGAAGCCAAACACTATTCGTCGTAGCAGGTACATTAGAGTATTCGGAGAAGGAACCCGCCTTGCAATGCCAAGGACAAGACTGCGCGTCGGACTCATCATCATTGAAGCCTGGTTCAGGGGCTACTGAGGGAGTCCTAGATTAGGGGATATCCAGATAGCCGGACTATATACATCGTCCGGACTATTGGAGCGTGAAGATACAAGACTCAAGACTCCGTCCCGCGTCCGGATGGGGCTCTCCTTTGCGTGGGAGACAAGCTTGGCGATCCGGATATTGTATTCCCTTCCTTGTAACCGACTCCGTGTAAACCCTAGCCCTCTCCGGTGTCTATATAAACCAGAGAGGTTGGTCCTTAGAAGGCCGATCACAACTACAATCATAATCATCATAGGCTAGCTTCTAGGGTTTAGCCTCTACGATCTCGTGGTAGATCTACTCTTGTACTACTCATATCGTCAATATTAATCAAGCAGGAAGTAGGGTTTTACCTCCATTGAGAGGGCCCAAACCTGGGTAAACATTGTGTCCCTTGCTTCCTGTTACCATCAGCCTGAGACGCACAGGTCGGGACCCCCTACCCGAGATCCGCCGGTTTTGACACCGACAGCCGCGCTCTCGGCGCAGGTGGCGGCACTCCGGGGGGGAGGGGGGACGCGGCCATCGTACGGGCCTTCACGGAGTGTTTCCACGGCGTCATCTTTGCAAGAAGGGGGTGCGAGAATGGGGATCGGGATTTATGGTTTTGGGGGTGCCAACACTAGAGCAGATGAGCCGGCAAAGCTTAAGGAGGAAGACTTAAATAGACCCAGAAATTTTCATCGCAAGCGATTCCTACAAAACAACTATGTGTGATGTTGTAGATATTTTTTATTAGCTGTGAAAGACGAATTTGGAGTAAAGTGGCAACAGATGGTGTTTTAAATGTATGAGAAATTTTGTAGTACTAATACAACTGTCATGTCAAATTTCGGAAAATTTCAGGGGTCATTTGACCTTTTAAGACATTTAAGTGATTTTCTAGCCATTTAATGACCATATTGAAATTTGAACTACACGTACATGCAACAGCTAACCATAATGGTTTGAAAAGTCATATTTTTTGTACTTGTGTGATAATTCCATGTGCAGTAAATTGGAAGGAATTTTCAAACATATTGGTCTAACGGCTATGACACAATTAAGCATGGAGTGCCATGGCATTTAAATTCCAGAAAAAATAAAAAAAGACAAGAAACACATGAAACCTTGGTGAATGTAATGTCATGCCACCAAGATGATGTGGTAAATTTTTTGGCATGTTTGATGAAAGTTTGGACACACACCCCTCACAAACCGGAGCAACTCACTAGAAGGCTCGTGGTTTCGAGAGGGAACAATGCATGTTTGATGACGAACGGGAGATAGCTTCCTCTTATGGCCTTCAAAAAATTTCTACGTGTAACATGCACTAATACAACTATCATGTGAAAATTTGGAAAAATTCAGAGGTCATTTGACCTTTTGAAGACATTTAAGTGATTTTCTAGCCATTTAATGACCGTAATTCAAATTAGAACTACATGTACATGCAACGGCTAACCATAACGGTTTGAAAAATCATATTTGTATACTTGTGTGCGAGTTAATTCCATGTGCAGCAAATTAGGAGGAATTTTCAAACATATTGGTCTCACGGCATGGACACACGCATGGAGTGCCATGGCATTTTAATTCCAAAAAATTAAAAAATGATTAGAAAAACATGAAACCTTGCTTGATGTAATGTCATGCCACCAAGATGATGTGGTAAAAAAATTTGCCTATTTGATGAAAGTTTGGACACACACCCCTCACAAACCGGAGCAACTCACTAGAAGGCTCGTGGTTCCGAGAGGGAACAATGCATGTTTGATGACGAACAGGAGATAGCTTCCTCTTACGGACTTCAAAAAATTTCTACGCGTAACGTGCACTAATACAACTGTCATGTCAAAATTTGGAAAATTTCAAGGGTCATTTCACCTTTTGAAGATATTTAAGTGTTTTTCTAGCCATTTAATGACCGTAATTCAAATTTGAACTACATCTACATGCAACGGCTAACCATAACGGTTTGAAGAATCATATTTGTGTACTGGTGTGCTAGTTAATTCCATGTGCAGTAAATTAGAAGGAATTTTCAAACATATTGGTCTCACGGCATGGACACATGCATGGAGTGCCATGGCATTTTAATTCCAAATAATTAAGAAATGATCATAAAAACATGAAACCTTGCTTGATGTAATGTCATGCCACCAAGTTGATGTGGTAAAAAAATTGGCATGTTTGACGAAAGTTTGGACACACACCCCTCACAAACCGGAGCAACTCACTAGAAGGCTCATGGTTCCGAGAGGGGACAATGCATGTTTGATGACGAACGGGAGATAGCTTCCTCTTATGGCCTTCAAAAATTTTCTACATGTTACGTGTACTAATACAACTGCCATGTGAAAATTGGAAAACATTTAGGGGTCATTTGGTCTTTTGAAGACATTTAAGTGATTTCTTAGCCATTTAATTACCGTAATTCAAATTTGAACTACATCTACATGCAACGGCTAACCATAACGGTTTGAAGAATCATATTTGTGTACTTGTGTGCGAGTTAAAAAATCATCAGACCATGTAAATATCTGGTGTTCAAAAAATAAAATGCAAAATCTGGCAAGACAACCGGCCCCACATGATTGGCACTCTATTTTGTGCCTCGAGGTTTGGAAGGTGAGTGGCGGGTATTATTAACCAGACACGGTTTTGCATTGGGAACCGTCAGCTATTATGTTCACACACGGATTTTGTCGCGGGAATCGTGTGTAATTCACACTACAGTACTCGTAAATTCTGGCGACCGGCATGTGTACTGTTCCCGTCGATCTAGATTCCGGCCGCCAATAAATACTACCTCGCTCACGTCATCCCGCATGCATTATCATCTTGATCCTCCCCTTGCTCGCCCTCTCTCTCTCTCTCTCTCAAATCTCTACCTGGCACCATCGGTCTGCCCATGCGCCGACGAGGAGTCGCCGCCCCCGAGGACGCTCACTCAAAGAGCAGCGACGTGGACACCTATGTGCCGCTGGACGAGGTTGCGCCGGACCCCCCAACTTTGGATTGGTTTTGGGTCCAGTACGATCTTTTTGTTTGGAAGTTGCTGCCGCCGGTTGAGAAAGCCAGGCAAGTGGCTTTCAAGAAGGAGATGGCAGAGGAGGATGCCAGTACCAGGCGGCCTGTGAAGCCCATGATGCCGCCTGGAAAAAGGAGGCGGCGGAGCTTTGGGGGCGGGCGCGTCGTCATGCGGAGGAGGTGTACGAAGACGGGTACTTTGTGAGGAAGGCTAAAGGCACAAGGTGCCTCGTCGTTGCGTGGAGATGGGCCTATAAGCTCCAGCGTGCCACCGACAAGGAGCTCCGGTGGGTGCCCAACAAAATGGCAAGATCGTTCGTGCTCGTCCGCCTGCAAGAGGCAGATCGGCACGTCAAGCGTTGCGAGGCGGAGGAGGTGGAGTATTGCCTCCGCACTAGGAAGATGTCGCGCAACAAGGAGCTGCAGGCAAGGAGTTGCCGAAATACTGGCCCCAGGAGGGATTATTAGTTTTAGTATTGTTCGTTATCAATTTTATGCATTGTACCTAGTAGTTAAGTATCATCATGTATATGTGATGATATTATATATATTCTGTGATGAACTAATGAACAATCAATATTATATATATTATGAATTCCATTTTTTATCTATTTTTGTATATTAATTTGAATCTATCTATTATCATCCACATATACAGAATGGAAAGCGTATAAACACACATTGAAATAGAACATATAAGAACGGAAAATGGAGTACACACATTGAAACAGAGCAATAAGCAGAGCAATACTATGATTGCTGTGAATATATAGCTATCCACGTCGAAATGACTCAACAAAATAAAACGCGTCCATGAGACCATGACCAGCAGCCTTTACCTAGGGTAGCTCTTGGCTCTGCCTGAACTCGTGCAGGCGTTCGTTCAAGTGGTCGACATGCTCGCGGTACATCTAGAGCGCGTTCTTGAGCTCCAAGTTGGCTATTTCATCGGAGATCACCACCTCGAGGATGCGACGGCCATGTTCCTCTACTGCACCCAGGTGGACACCTGGGCCAAGGAGGCGGTCGAGCCTACCGACCAGCGCGTTGGCATCGAGCGGGCCGCGGACAAGGCAAACGACGCGACCCATGCGAACGTCATGGCGGGCGTCCGGTGCAAGTACGGCGCGGATGGCCTCTGGTGCAAGTACGGCGCAGAGGGCATGTGCCCACTCCTGGCGAGGAATGGGGGTAATGACAGGACGTGTACCCAGCTGCGACGCCCTGTCGACAACAGGCAAGCGCCAATGGATCCGCTCTTGCTGTGCGGCGCGCATCGCCTCTCCCTCTATGGCGCTCCAACAGTCTCACCATGCGGCAAGACGCATCCTATCAGCGCGAACGTGCCTAGCTTGCTCTGCGGCGCGCCATCGATCATGTTGTGCGGAGAGCTGCAGCCTCTGGGCACTGACATGCCTATCTTGATCCGCGGCGCTGAAGCGCCATGCACGAAGGGTCTGCTCAACCTTGACGATGATGTGCATCACGGCATCGTCCATCGCATTGCCGGGGAGCGCCACGGCCTCGACGGGCCGTGGCTCCTTATGGTTTTCCTTGTCGATGAGGTTGATGGCAGAGGCGGCGCTTTGGTGGGTTGGCACGCTTGGAAAAGTTGGATGTGCTACAGGCTGCGCTTGTTGCCTCTGTGCATCGCGCCGCGCCTAGTTTTATGCGCAATATCGTTGGGTGACGGGAAATAGGTGAGGAAATGGAAATGGTGGCGTGTTCATAAAACACCATCAATTAATGGAAACTTAGCATATAAGGAACATCAAGCTAGCACAAGAAGTAGATGATGATGAGATGAACATGAACCACACTAGGGAATCCGTCGGTGATGAATTCATCAATCGCAAATGGTTGTACACTAGCAAGCATTTGCCCACAACACACATGGCTTATTCCATCACAAACAGGTCGGATGGATCAACTGTATGCAACGTATACACATTGTCAAAAAGTAATGCGGTAGACCTTCTTTAACGTACGTTAAAAAATATAATAAAATTTAAAAAACAAGGACCTCTAGGTTAAATTAACTCATGGGATGGGTCATATCAGTCATTTAATTTGACCAATATGACCCATCCTATCAGTTAATGTAACATCAACACAACTTCCCATCCAGTCACCCATCTAATGGCTACTCCAGCCTAAGCACACTTAACTTGAGAGTTCTCTTACATGAGCTACCGGTGGAACAGCTAGTCCTTGCTGATATAGGATGCCTCTTGCATCCTTATGGCGTATCCGGATGACTGCCCGTCCCCCAATGGCCAATATATGTTGTGTAGACAGATCATATCACATACATCTTATTAGAAGCAATCATCTGTGTTATTATCGGTCTTTGCACACATTTCTGATTACAGACATGTTTACCACATATCACACACATCTTGTTATATTGAACCATTTCTATTCTCTTGTTTCAACGCAAACAGTTCATCCGAGTGAACTGCATGCCGTATCACACACACCTTGATCTGGCTGACTATTTCTTTTATGTTTTCTAATCACAAACAGTTCATCCGAGTGAAGCGTATGCTGTATATCGCACACACCTTCATCTGGCAGACCGTTTATTTTGTTCCTCCTCATCACAAACAGTTAATTTAACTAAACCGTATGCACTGCATCACACACGCAACCAAAATCTGAACCGTGTTTGATGCATCCGTCATCGCAAATGTTTTGCACCTTTTTTGACAGGTTTTTTACACCATTGTTTCGATTATTGCATCACACATAGTTTCGCCGAAGGGTCTCTGATAGTAGTGTCGCGTTAGCAGCATCCTACATTAGTGTGGAGACAGAATATCTTGTCAACTTTCAATGCCCATGATAGGTATTCCTCGGGGTTGTTGCTTCTAGAGGACTTGGGCTTGGTGAACTTGAGCTTGCCATATCGGAGTTCTTCATCATAGTGACGATGGTGATATCGGTCTTGTCGAGGAGGAGGCTCTTTAAGCATTCGATCCGCTTGATGTCACTCTTGATGAGGAGGAGGGTTGTGGATCACTCGATCCGGTTGCCGAGGAGGATGTCAAGGCATGTGTTCCCGGTTTCGCCTTTTTTGTTGTTCTTCACGTCGAGCGGCTTCTTCTTATATTTCCCGCCGAAGAGCTTCTTCTTGCTCACGTACTTGACAACTTCGTTGGCGACAGCTCGAGTGGACTCTCGGAGTGCGTCATGAGCCGCTTGAGCTTGAGCTTCACGATCTTGTTGCTCTTGTCGGGTTGCCTTGCCGTCTTGAGATGCTTGACGTGGACGATGTAGCGGTGGTTGTTTTTCTTGATCCATGGTGTCTCGTTCATGGCGCCGCGCTTGCTCACGTGCTTGAACTCGGTCTTGTAGGCCATTGCCATGGAACAGATTTTCTTACGCTTGGCGGTCTTGAGCATTGATGCGTCGAGGAGGACTCGCATCGAAAGATGAGTGGCAACTTGAGTGGCGTCGTCTTGGTGAAGAAGTTGAGGAAGATGCTCTGCTCACGATCATGTTGCGGAATTCATCCATTTGTTTGCAGAGCTTGGCATCCAAATAGTCCCGTTGTCGTGTTTCCGATTGTCATAGGTCGGTGGCGAGTTGTTCGATGTGTTCACCCAAAGCTTCGCTCTCTTGATGTAGAGCTCGTTGCACGATGAAGAAGTGATTCTTGGTGATGTAGTCACGTTCGCCATCTTGCTCCTCGAAGAGAGGGTTCGCAGAAGAACAAGGCCTATCCATCATGTGGAAGTGGTGGTGAGTAGGAAAATGAGAGAACTGATGTCTACTACACAACCTTCTTCTTGTAAACGTTGTTGGGCCTGCAAGTGCACAGGTTTGTAGGACAGTAGCAAATTTCCCTCAAGTGGATGACCTAAGGTTTATCAATCCGTTGGAGGCGTAGGATGAAGATGGTCTCTCCCAAACAACCCTGCAACCAAATAACAAAATGTCTCTTGTGTCCCCAACACACCCAATACAATGGTAAATTGTATAGGTGCACTAGTTCGGCGAAGAGATGGTGATACAAGTGCAAAATAGATAGTAGATATAGGTATTTGTAATCTGAAAATATAAAAACAGCAAGGTAACAAGTGGTAAAAGTGAGCGTAAACGGTATTGCAATGATAGGAAACAAGGCCTAGGGTTCATACTTTCACTAGTGTAAGTTCTCTCAACAATAATAACATAGATAGAACATATGACAAGCCCTCAACATGCAACAAAGAGTCACTCCAAAGCCACTAATAGCGGAGAACAAACATAGAGATTATGGTCGGGTACAAAACCACCACAAAGCTATTCTTTCGGATCGATCAATAAAAGAGTTCGTACTAGAATAACACCTTAAGATACAAATCAACCAAAACCCTAATGTCACCTAGATACTCCATTGTCACCTCAAGTATCCGTGGGCATGATTATACGATATGCATCACACCATCTCAGATTCATCCAACCAACATAAAAGTACTTCAAAGAGTGCCCCAAAGTTTCTACCGGAGAGTCAAGAACGTGTGCCAACCCCTATGCATAGGTTCCCAAGTGTCACGAAACCCGCAAGTTGATCACCAAAACATACATCAAGTGGATCAATAGAATAACCCATTGTCACCACGGTTATCCCATGCAAGACATACATCAAGTGTTCATAAAAGACTCAATCCGATAAGATAACTTCAAAGGGGAAACTCAATTCATCACAAGAGAGTAGAGGGGGAGAAACATCATAAGATCCAACTACAATAGCAAAGCTCGGGATACATCAAGATCGTGCCATAGAGGAACACGAGAGAGAACACGAGAGAGAGAGAGAGAGAGAGAGAGAGATCAAACACATAGCTACTGGTACATACCCTCATCCCCGAGGGTGAACTACTCCCTCCTCGTCATGCATAGCGCCGGGATGATGAAGATGGCCTCCAGTGATGGGATCCCCCTCCGGCAGGGTGCCGGAACAGGGTCCCGATTGGTTTTTGGTGGCTACAGAAGCTTGCAGCGGCGGAACTCCCGATCTATCTTCTGTTCTGGAAGTTTTAGGGTACGTAGGTATATATAGGAGGAAGAGGTACGTCATGGGAGCCACGAGGGCCCCACGAGGGTGGAGGGCGCGCCCAGGGGGGTGGGCGCGCCCCCCTACCTCGTGCCTTCCTCGTTTCTTTCTTGACGTGGACTCCAAGTCTCCCGGGTTGCTTTCCTTCCAAAAATAACTACTCCAGTTGATTTCGTTCCGTTTTGACTCCGTCTGATATTCCTTTTCCTCGAAACACTAAAATTGGCATAAAACAACAAATCTGGGTTGGGCCTCCGGTTAATAGGTTAGTCCCAAAAATAATATAAAAGTGGATAATAAAGCCCAATATTGCCTAAAACAGTAGATAAAGTAGCATGGAGCAATCAAAAATTATAGATACGTTGGAGAGGTATCAAGAACAAAACCAAAGTTACCTTTTCCGAAGATTGTGGATGCAACAAGTACGATCCCACGTGATGCTATAATAGGAGAATTGGTACTTGGTATATATTGTTTCTCACACCTACAAGTAAAAGGCTTATGGAGGAGCTCAGTTAGGAAGTGGTACAAATAATTCAAGCAAATGTTAGTCAAGATGTTGACAAAGTTGAGAAGATTCACAAATGGCAAGTAAGACAAATAGATCAAACCCAAAGATATCACTAGGAACACACACATGGAAGATAAATGGGATCCGCACAACCAAGGAGTGAGATCTAAGATGTGAAACCACGGAAATGCTCACGTTGTACGGATACTAGAGAGACGCTAGCTCGATTGCTCTAATGGGCTAGATACGCTAGTGCACCAACCTAGAAGAGAAACGAGTTGTCTTGCTATTCCAAGTATGCTTATGTATGTAGTGACCAAGATGATTGAGCTATGATATAAGGCTCGATGATATTTCTTATAAGCTCTTTGCTTCTATTCTCTTTTGCTTAAAAGCTTTTCTTCACTTTTTTTACTATGCTACAATGCTTGATATGCGAGCCACAACACGAGATAACAAGTATTATATGCAAAGGAGAGACGTAACACTAATGGGCACTAAGGCATGGCCCAGCAATACTTGACAAGCTAGTCTCGATGGGTAAGCTACGCAAAAGAGGCTCGAAGCTATCAAGGTAAATGGCAAGGGTAATACAAAGGTGTCATCGAGGTTACCGTCCTTGCTTACGGTTGTTATGAAGATGGAGTGGTCGAAGCCAATGTGGAGTCTGAGTTGATGGTCGAGTGGCGGTGACGATGGTGTCAAATCGCGCCTAAGTAGCTGAAACACCTTAGGACACGAGGAAAACCGCAACCCAAAACTCAAACAACCATGAGAAATGTTGCGGAAGAACACAAGTGGTGGTGGGGTGTCAAAATGGTGGAAAAGAAAAAGTGGCTGAATGTCCCTGGATGGTCTGTGCGCACGGGGTAAGTGAGGCCCGTGTGCACGGGGTCTCTAGCAAGCAGATGAACAACTCGGGATCCGTGGGTATTTGCAAACTTGAGGCCAAATCCTAGGGTTTGGATGGTGGGGAAGATGGTAGGGGGATATCCACTTGCCAAACACCAAATTCATGGATCAAATCAACCAAATATCACAAGATCAACAAATTGCAAGAAAAAAAATTGGGGCTATTTTTGGTGGGGATTTTCGGATTAGGATGAAAAACAACAAAATCAAGCTAGAAAGTGGAGGGTAGGGACTCCAAGATGTGAATCAACCTTGCTCATGATACCAAGATGTTGTAGGGTGAAACCCTAAGATGGATCTTTTCACATTTGGAGGGGAAAAGAGGAAGAACACCAAGAACACAAAGAGGAATTCACTCCAACAATACCAAATTACATATCCACTAGAATAGCAACACAAGATCCACAAGTCACAAACACAATCAAAGGAAAGATACAATGGTAGAGTTCTTCCCACTCTTAGGAGATTAGGTCTTGATGATGGTAGTCTTCTCCAAGATGGAGGTCTTGAAATCCACAAGTGGGTCCTCTCCTAAGAGGCCTTGATCTCCAATGGAGGGAGTAGAAGGAGAAAAGCTCACAAATATCTCATCTAATTTTTGCTAACCCTAAACATAACCCTGGGTACGGAATATATAGGCTTGGGGTCGAAGTGGAGGAAGGGGGGATCCAAAACAGCATCTCAGTCGCCCATCCTGTAGGGCCCGTGCGCACGGGGTAAGTTGGGCCCGTGTGCACGAGGGTCCCGTGCGCATGGTACATGAAGGAAATATGCCCTAGAGGCAATAATAAAGTTATTATTTATTTCCTTAATTCATGATAAATGTTTATTATTCATGCTAGAATTGTATTAACCGAAAACTTAGTACATGTGTGAATACATAGACAAAACCTATAGTCCCTAGTATGCCTCTACTTGACTAGCTCGTTAATCAAAGATGGTTAAGTTTCCTAACCATAGACATGTGTTGTCATTTGATGAATGGGATCACATCATTAGGAGAATGATGTGATGGACATGACCCATCTGTTAGCTTAGCATTATGATCATGTTAGTTTCATTGCTACTGCTTTCTTCATGACTTATTCAAAGTTCCTCGGACTATGAGATTATGCAACTCCCGAATACCGGAGGAACACTTTGTGTGCTACCAAACGACACAACGTAAAAGGGTGATTATAAAGGTGATCTATAGGTGTCTCCGAAGGTGTTTGTTGGGTTGGCATAGATCGAGATTAGGATTTGTCACTCCGTGTTTTGGAGAGGTATCTCTGGGCCCTCTCGGTAATACTCATCACTATAAGCCTTGCAAGCATTGTGACTAATGAGTTAGTTGCAGGATGAAGTATTACAGAACGAGTAAAGAGACTTGCCAGTAACGAGATTGAACTAGGTATTGAGATACCGACGATCGAATCTCAGGCAAGTAACATACCAATGACAAAGGGAACAACGTATGTTGTTATGCGGTTTGACCGATAAAGATGTTTGAGGGAGTCCTGGGCTAGGGGGTGTCCGGATAGCCGAACTATCATCGTTGGCCGGACTCCAAGACTATGAAGATACAAGATTGAAGACTTCGTCCCGTGTCCGGATGGGACTTTCCTTGGCGTGGAAGGCAAGCTTGGCGATACGGATATGTAGATCTCCTACCATTGTAACCGACTCTGTGTAACCCTAGCCCTCTCCGGTGTCTATATAAACTGGAGGGTTTTTAGTCCGTAGGACGAACAACAATCATACCATAGGCTAGCTTCTAGGGTTTAGCCTCTCTAATCTCTTGGTAGATCTACTCTTGTACTACCCATATCATCAATATTAATCAAGCAGGAGTAGGGTTTTACCTCCACCGAGAGGGGCCGAACCTGGGTAAAAACATCGTGTCCCTTATCTCCTGTTACCATCCGCCTAGACGCACAGTTCGGGACCCCCTACCCGAGATCCGCCGGTTTTGACACCGACATTGGTGCTTTCATTGAGAGTTCCTCTGTGTCGTCACCTTTAGGCCCGATGGCTCCTTCGATCATCAACAACGATGCGGTCCAGGGTGAGGCTTTTCTCCCTGGACAGATCTTCGTATTCGGCGGTTTTGCACTGCGGGCCAACTCGCTTGGCCATCTGGAGCAGATTGAAAGCTACGCCCCTGGCCATCATGTCAGATTTGGAAGTTTGAACTATACGGCTGACGTCCGCGGAGACTTGATCTTCGACGGGTTCGAGCCACAGCCAAGCGCGCCGCACTGTCACGATGGGTATGATCTAGCTCTGTTGCCGGACAGTGCCCTAGAGGCCGCACAAGTGTCCGCTCCGACCCTTAGCTCGGAGCCGACTACGCCGATCGAGGACGGGTGGCTGGACACCGCCTCGGGGGCTGCTACCTCTACGGCTATAGAGCCGAATACCAACCCTGTCCTTTGTAAAGCTCGTGACTCCAAGGTGCCGGACTCCTTGCTGAACTCCGAACCTTCCGCGCCCCTCCCAATTGAATCCGATTGGGTGCCAGTTGTGGAGTTCATTGCCACGGACATCTTTCATCACTCGCCCTTTGGTGACATCCTGAATTCACTAAAGTCTCTCTCTTTATCAGGAGAGCCCTGGCCGGACTATGGTCAGGAAGGTTGGGATGCGGACGACGAGGAAATTCAACGTCCACCCACCACCCACTTTGTAGCCACTGTCGATGATTTAACCAACATGCTCGACTTTGACTCCGAAGAGATCGACGATATGGACGACGATGCCGGAGACGACCAAGAACCAGTGCCTATAGGGCACTGGAAGGCCACCTCATCTCACGATGTATATATGGTGGATACACCTAAAGGAAGGGATAACGAGGAACAACAGGACGCTGTGAAGGACAATTCCCTCGAAAAGCAGTCAAAACGGCGACGTAAGCGCCGCTCAAAGTCCCGCCTCGACAAAGACAGCACCCATACAGACCCAGCCATAGAGCAGGACGAACCGGTGGACGACGAACATGCCCTCGAGCAACCATCCGAACAGGATAACTTGGATAAACAATCCGTCCCCGGCGAAGATAACAGTCCGGACGAGCTCACGCCAGACACATCGTTGGAGCAGAAGAACCTCCACAAAAAGCTTGTTGCCACTGCACGTAGTCTAAAGAAGCAGAAGCGGAAGCTCAAAACAGCGGAAGACGCACTCAGAATGAGATGGAGCAAAGTACTCAACACCGCAGACAAATACGACGATAGTCGCCAAACAAAGAGCTACCCGAAGCGCAAACTACTGCCTAAATTTGACGAGGAGGCCGTAGAGCCCCCACAATCAAAGAACAAAAAGGTCGCCCGGTCGGATAGACGACCACATGACAAACATAGAGCGGCAAGCGGCGCCGCACACAAGCCGGCACGTGATCCACATAAGGATCCGCACCAACAGGATGGCCCAGTCAGGTCTATCTATGGGCCAAGAAAACAAGCTCCATAAAGCAATGCAACACGTCGAATATTCGAACTTCATGGCACACCCAAATACAGGGGCGCCGCACACCCCCTATGTTTCACCGATAAGGTGTTGGATCATGAATTTCCAGTGGGATTCAAGCCCGTAAACATAGAGGCATACGACGGAACAACATACCCTGGAGTCTGGATTGAGGATTACATCCTGCACATACACATGGCTAGAGGAGATGACCTCCATGCCATAAAATACTTACCCCTCAAGCTCAAAGGGCCATCCCGGCATTGGCTTAAAAGCCTCCCCGAAAACACTATTGGAAGTTGGGAAGAGCTCGAGGATGCATTTTGGGCAAATTTTCAGGGGACTTATGTCCGCCCTCCGGATGCAGACGACCTAAGTCACATAACTCAACAGCCCGGAGAGTCAGCCCGCAAATTCTGCAACAGGTTCCTCACCAAAAAGAACCAAATAGTCGACTGTCCGGACGCCGAAGCCTTAGCAGCTTTCAAACACAACGTCCGAGACAAATGGCTCGCCAGACACCTTGGCCAAGAAAAGCTGAGAACAATGGCCGCACTAACAAGCCTCATGACCCGCTTTTGCGCGGGAGAGGATAGCTGGCTAGCAAGATGCAGCACCAGCGACCCAAGTACATCCGAGGTCAGGGATGGAAATGGGAAACCACGACGCAGCAAGGACCAGCGCCGGACCAAGGGAAAGAGTCCAAAGAGCATGGCAGTTAACGTCGGATTCAAAAGCTCTCGGCAGAACAACAAAAAACTGCTTCTTAAGGACAACAGCGACGAGCTATCCAACCTAAACAAAATCTTGGACAAGATATGCCAAATCCACAGTACCCCCGGGAAGCCTGCAAACCATACCCACAGAGATTGTTGGGTCTTCAAACAGTCCGGCCGACTTAACGCCGAACACAAGGGGCTCGACACACCAAGTGAGGACGATGACGAACCCCACAAGCAGAGCACAGGAAAACAAAAGAATTTCCCACAAGAGGTCAAAACAGTAAACTCACTTCAAGTGACAAAAGGGAAAAATAGAGCGGCGCCCATTGAAAAACGCGCCGCACGGTCCACCCCAGCGGAGTCCCGACACTGGATGTCAAAACCAATCACCTTCAACCATCAGGATTACTCCGGAAGTATCCGGAACGTAGGATGGACTGCTTTGATATTAGATCCTATAATCGACGGACTAAAATTTACACAAGTCCTAATGGACGGCGGCAGTGATCTAAACCTGCTATATCAGGACACAATCCGCAGAATGGGGATAGGCCCAACCAAAATTCGCCATAGCAACACTTCCTTTCAAGGAGTAATACCAGGCCCATACGCCCATTGTACGGGCTCTCTACCACTAGAAGTTGTGTTCAGCTCATCCGACAACTTCCGTCGCGAAAAGTTAGTCTTCTACATCCCCCCATTTAAAAGTAGCTATCAAGCACTATTGGAACGCGAAGCTTTCGCCCGCTTTAACGCAATACCGCATTACGCATCTCTTACACTTAAAATGCCCGGTCCACGCGGCATCATCTCATTAAAGGGAAACTTCGAGTGTTCCTCGAATACGGGAGAACGTGAGACTGCCTTGACAGCCACACACTAATCCGGCTTTGCTGCTCAAAGCACCTAAACAGGTCATTCAGACCCCGAACACGGTTAGACGAGTCCGGCATAAATAAACAAGGGGCTTACTAGCCGCGTACCCCCTTACAAGGGGCTCCACGCATGTACAACAAGAGACAATAAAGCTCAGTTTTATTCATTTTTTGAATCATACTCTGTTTATTTTAAAGTACATTTTTCGCACGATCTTTTTTTCCAACTAAGTTCCTCTCTTTTACAGATGAACGTCATGCTATACCCGTCCAGGATACGGCACAACGGAGACACAGGCGCAGACGTGCAGCAGGGACCCATTGCAAGGATTCTTTTCAGATTAAGACCCTGCGTAAACCTTTTTTACTGTCTCTTGTTGTTAGACATCCCCCGGTTTCTTGCTATAACCGAGGAGGAGGCTGGCGTTTTGGCATCGGCCGCGTCAGAAATTTTTGCGCGTACCTGGACACTAGGGGCTTAGGGCATTGTCCCGCCCGTTTTTATAAAGACCGAATTGTTGGGGAACGTAGTAATTTCAAAAAAATTCCTACGCACACGCAAGATCATGGTGATGCATAGCAACGAGAGGGGAGAGTGTTGTCCACGTACCCTCGTAGACCGTAAGCGGAAGCGTTATGACAACGCGGTTGATGTAGTCGTACGTCTTCACGATCCGACCGATCTAAGCACCGAACGTACGGCACCTCCGAGTTCTGCACACGTTCAACTCGATGATGATCCCCAGACTCCGATCCAGCAAAGTGTCGGGGATGAGTTTCGTCAGCACGACGGCGTGGTGACGATGATGATGTTCTACCGATGCAGGGCTTTGCCTAAGCACCGCAACGATATGACCAAGGTGGAATATGGTGGAGGGGGGCACCGCACACGGCTAAGGAACGATCACGAAGATCAACTTGTGTGTTCTAGGGTGCCCCCCTACCCCCGTATATAAAGGAGCAAGGGGGGGTGCGGCCGGCCCTAGGAGGAGGCGCGCGGAGTAGGACTCCTCCCCTTTCCCTAGTTGGATTAGGACTTGGGGGGAAGGAAGAGAGGGGGGGAAGGAAAGGGGGGGCGCCGCCCCCCCTCCTTGTCCAATTCGGACTTGGGGGGGGAGGGGCACGCGGCTGCCCCTTGGCCTCCTCTCCTCTTCCTCCACTAGGCCCAATAAGGCCCATTAGGTTACCGGGGGGTTCCGGTAACCTCCCGGTACTCTGGTGAAATGCCGATTTCACCCGGAACACTTCCGATGTCCAAACGTAGGCTTCCAATATATCGGTCTTTATGTCTCGACCATTTCGAGACTCCTCGTCATGTCCGTGATCACATCCGGGACTCCGAACAAACTTCGGTACATCAAAACTTATAAACTCATAATAAAACTGTCATCGTAACGTTAAGCGTGCGGACCCTACGGGTTCGAGAACTATGTAGACATGACCTAGAACTATTCTCGATCAATAACCAATAGCGGAACCTGGATGATCATATTGGCTCCTACATATTCTACGAAGATCTTTATCGGTCAAACCGCATAACAACATACGTTGTTCCCTTTGTCATCGGTATGTTACTTGCCCGAGATTCGATCATCGGTATCCAATACCTAGTTCAATCTCGTTACCGGCAAGTCTCTTTACTCGTTACATAATGCATCATTCTGTAACTAACTCATTAGCTATATTGCTTGCAAGGCTTATAGTGATGTGCATTACCGAGAGGGCCCAAAGATACCTCTCCGACAATCGGAGTGACAAAACCTAATCTCGAAATACGCCAACCCAACATGTACCTTCGGAGACACCTGTAAAGCTCCTTTATAATCACCCAGTTACATTGTGACGTTTGGTAGCACACAAAGTGTTCCTCCGGTAAACGGGAGTTGCATAATCTCATAGTTACAGGAACATGTATAAGTCATGAAGAAAGCAATAGCAATATACTAAACAATCAAGTGCTAGGCTAACAGAATGGGTCATGTCAATCACATCATTCTCCTAATGATGTGATCCCATTAATCAAATGACAACACATGTCTATGGTTAGGAAACATAACCATCTTTGATCAATGAGCTAGTCAAGTAGAGGCATACTAGTGACGTTTATGTTTGTCTATGTATTCTCACATGTATCATGTTTCCGGTTAATACATTTCTAGCATGAATAATAAACATTTATCATGATATGAGGAAATAAATAATAACTTTATTATTGCCTCTAGGGCATATTTCCTTTAGTCTCCCACTTGCACTAGAGTCAATAATCTAGATTACATAGTAATGATTCTAACACCCATGGAGTCTTGGTGCTGATCATGTTTTGCTCGTGGAAGAGGCTTGGTCAATGGGTCTGCAACATTCAGATCCGTATGTATCTTGCAAATCTCTATGTCTCCCACCTGGACTTGGTCCCGGATGGAATTGAAGCGTCTCTTGATGTGCTTGGTCCTCTTGTGAAATCTGGATTCCTTTGCCAAGGCAATTGCTCCAGTATTGTCACAGAAGATCTTCATTGGTCCCGATGCACTAGGTATGACACCTAGATCAGAAATGAACTCCTTCATCCAGACTCCTTCATTTTCTGCTTCCGAAGCAGCTATGTACTCCGCTTCACATCTAGATCCCGCCACGACGCTTTGTTTAGAACTGCACCAACTTACAGCTCCACCGTTTAATAAAAACACGTATCCGGTTTGCGATTTAGAATCGTCCGGATCAGTGTCAAAGCTTGCATCGACGTAACCATTTACGACTAGCTCTTTGTCACCTCCATATACGAGAAACATATCCTTAGTCCTTTTCAGGTATTTCAGGATGTTCTTGACCGATGTCCAGTGATCCACTCCTGGATTACTTTGGTACCTTCCTACCGAGCTTATTGCTAAGCATACGTCAGGTCTGGTACACAGCATTGCATACATGATAGAGCCTATGGCTGAAGCATAGGGAACCTCTTTCATTTTCTCTCTATCTTCTGCTGTGGTCGGGCATTGAGTCTGACTCAATTTCACACCTTGTAGCACGGGCAAGAACCCTTTCTTTGCCTGATCCATTTTGAACTTTTTCAAAACTTTATCCAGGTATGTGCTTTGTGAAAGTCCAATTAAGCGTCTTGATCTATCTCTATAAATCTTGATGCTCGATATGTAAGCAGCTTCACCGAGGTCTTTCACAGAAAAACTTTTATTCAAGTATCCCTTTATGCTATCCAGAAATTCTATATCATTTCCAATTAATAATATGTCATCTACATATAAAATCAGAAATGCTACAGAGCTCCCACTCACTTTCTTGTAAATACAGGCTTCTCCAAAAGTCTGTATAAAACCATATGCTTTGATCACACTATCAAAGCGTTTATTCCAACTCCGAGATGCTTGCACCAGTCCATAAATGGATCGCTGGAGCTTGCATACTTTGTTAGCACCTTTTGGATCAACAAAACCTTCTGGTTGCATCATATACAACTCTTCTTCCAGAAATCCATTCAAGAATGCAGTTTTGACATCCATTTGCCAAATTTCATAATCATAAAATGCAGCAATTGCTAACATGATTTGGACAGACTTAAGCATCGCTACGGGTGAGAAAGTCTCATCGTAGTCAACCCCTTGAACTTGTCGAAAACCTTTCGCAACAAGTTGAGCTTTATAGAGAGTTACATTACCATCAGCGTCAGTCCTCTTCTTAAAGATCCATTTATTCTCAATGGCTTGCCGATCATCGGGCAAGTCAACCAAAGTCCATACTTTGTTCTCATACATGGATCCCATCTCAGATTTCATGGCCTCTAGCCATTTTGCAGAATCTGGGCTCATCATCGCTTCCTCATAGTTCGTAGGTTCATCATGGTCAAGTAACATGACTTCCAGAATTGGATTACCGTACCACTCTGGTGTGGATCTTACTCTGGTAGACCTACGAGGTTCAGTAGAAACTTGATCTGAAGTTTCATGATCAATATCATTAGCTTCCTCACTAATTGGTGTAGTTGTCACAGGAACCGGTTCTTATGATGAACTACTTTCCAATAAGGGAGCAAGTATAGTGACCTCCTCAAGTTCTACTTTCCTCCCACTCACTTCTTTCGAGAGAAACTCCTTCTCTAGAAAGGACCCGAATTTAGCAACAAAAATCTTGCCCTCAGATCTGTGATAGAAGGTGTACCCAACA
Source organism: Triticum dicoccoides (assembly GCF_002162155.2). Lineage (NCBI taxonomy): Eukaryota > Viridiplantae > Streptophyta > Magnoliopsida > Poales > Poaceae > Triticum > Triticum dicoccoides. Next base: position 145,727,912 of record NC_041389.1, on the reverse strand, counting down.
GTCTCTTTTGGGTATCCTATGAAGATACATTTCTCCGATTTGGGTTCGAGCTTATCTGGTTGAAGTTTCTTCAAATAAGCATCGCAGCCCCAAACTTTAAGAAACGACAACTTTGGTTTCTTGCCAAACCACAGTTCATGAGGTGTCGTCTCAACGGATTTTGATGGTGCCCTATTTAACGTGAATGCGGCCGTCTCTAAAGCATAGCCCCAAAACGATAGCGGTAAATCAGTAAGAGACATCATAGATTGCACCATATCTAGTAAAGTACGATTATGATGTTCGGACACACCATTTCGTTGTGGTGTTCCGGGTGGCGTGAGTTGCGAAACTATTCCGCATTGTTTCAAATGTAAACCAAACTCATAACTCAAATATTCTCCTCCACGATCAGATTGTAGAAATTTTATTTTCTTGTTACGATGATTTTCCACTTCACTCTGAAATTCTTGAACTTTTCAAATGTTTCAGACTTGTGTTTCATTAAGTAGATATACCCATATCTGCTCAAATCATCTGTGAAGGTGAGAAAATAACGATACTCGCCGCGAGCCTCAACATTCATTGGACCACAAACATCAGTATGTATGATTTCCGACAAATCAGTTGCTCGCTCCATAGTTCCGGAGAACGGCGTTTTAGTCAACTTGCCCATGAGGCATGGTTCGCAAGTACCAAGTGATTCCAAAAGCCCATCAGTATGGAGTTTCTTCATGCGCTTTACACCGATATGACCTAAACGGCAGTGCCACAAATAAGTTGCACTATCATTATCAACTCTGCATCTTTTGGTTTCAACACTATGAATATGTGTATCACTACTATCGAGATTCAATAAAAATAGACCACTCTTCAAGGGTGCATGAGCATAAAAGATATTACTCATATAAATAGAACAACCATTATTCTCTGATTTAAATGAATAACCGTCTCGCATCAAACAAGATCCAGATATAATGTTCATGCTCAACGCTGGCACCAAATAACAATTATTTAGGTCTAAAACTAACCCCGATGGTAGATGTAGAGGTAGCGTGCCGACCGCGATCACATTGACTTTGGAACCATTTCCCACGCGCATCATCACCTCGTCCTTAGCCAATCTTCGCTTAATCCGTAGTCCCTGTTTCGAGTTGCAAATATTAGCAACAGAACCAGTATCAAATACCCAGGTACTACTGCGAGCATTAGTAAGGTACACATCAATAACATGTATATCACATATACCTTTGTTCACTTTGCCATCCTTCTTATCCGCCAAATACTTGGGGCAGTTCCGCTTCCAGTGTCTAGTCTGCTTGCAGTAGAAGCACTCAGTCTCAGGCTTAGGTCCAGACTTGGGTTTCTTCTCTTGAGCAGCAACTTGTTTGCTGTTCTTCTTGAAGTTCCCCTTCTTCTTCCCTTTGCCCTTTTTCTTGAAACTGGTGGTCTTGTTGACCATAAACACTTGATGCTCCTTCTTGATTTCTACCTCCGCGGCTTTTAGCATTGTGAAGAGCTCGGGAATAGTCTTGTCCATCCCTTGCATATTATAGTTCATCATGAAGCTCTTGTAGCTTGGTGGCAGTGATTGAAGAATTCTGTTAATGACACTATCATCAGGAAGATTAACTCCCAGTTGAATCAAGTGATTATTATACCCAGACATTTTGAGTATGTGTTCACTGACAGAACTATTCTCCTCCATCTTGCAGCTATAGAACTTATTGGAGACTTCATATCTCTCAATCTGGGCATTTGCTTGAAATATTAACTTCAACTCCTGGAACATCTCATATGCTCCATGACGTTCAAAACATCGTTGAAGACCCGGTTCTAAGCCGTAAAGCATGGCACACTGAACTATCGAGTAGTCATCAGCTTTGCTCTGCCAGACGTTCTTAACGTCGTCAGTTGCATCAGCAGCAGGCCTGGCACCCAGCGGTGCTTCTAGGACGTAATTCTTCTATGCAGCAATGAGGATAATCCTCAGGTTACGGACCCAGTCCGTGTAATTGCTACCATCATCTTTCAACTTTGCTTTCTCAAGGAACGCATTAAAATTCAACGGAACAATAGCATGAGCCATCTATCAACAACAAACATAGACAAGCAAAATACTATCAGGTACTAAGTTCATGATAAATTTAAGTTCAATTAATCATATTACTTAAGAACTCCCACTTAGATAGACATCCCTCTAATCCTCTAAGTGATTAGGTGATCCATATCAACTACACCATGTCCGATCGTCATGTGAGATGGAGTAGTTTCAACGGTGAACATCAATATGTTGATCATATCTACTATATGATTCACGCTCGACCTTTCGATCTCCGTGTTCAGAGGCCATATCTGTTATATGCTAGGCTCGTCAAGTTTAACCTGAGTATTCCGCGTGTGCAACTGTTTTGCACCCGTTGTATTTGAACGTAGAGCCTATCACACCCGATCATCATGTGGTGTCTCAGCACGAAGAACTTTCGCAACGGTGCATACTCAGGGAGAACACTTCTTGATAATTTAGTGAGAGATCATCTTAAAATGCTACCGTCAATCAAAGCAAGATAAGATGCATAAAGGATAAACATCACATGCAATCAATATAAGTGATATGATATGGCCATCATCATCTTGTGCTTGTGATCTCCATCTCCGAAGCACCGTCGTGATCACCATCGTCACCGGCGCGACACCTTGATCTCCATCGTAGCATCGTTGTCGTTACGCCATCTATTGCTTCTACGACTATCGCTACCGCTTAGTGATAAAGTAAAGCAATTACAGGGCGTTTGCATTTCATACAATAAAGCGACAACCATATGGCTCCTGCCAGATGCTGATAACTTCGGTTACAAAACATGATCATCTCATACAATAAAATATAGCATCACATCTTGACCATATCACATCACAACATACCCTGCAAAAACAAGTTAGACATCCTCTACTTTGTTGTTGCAAATTTTACGTGGTTGGTACGGGCTTAGCAAGAACCGTTCTTACCTACGCATCAAAACCACAATGATAGTTCGTCAAGTTAGTGTTGTTTTAACCTTCGCAAGGACCGGGCGTAGCCACACTCGGTTCAACTAAAGTGAGAGAGACAGACACCCGCCAGCCACCTTTAAGCACGAGTGCTCGTAACGGTGAAACCAGTCTCGCGTAAGCGTACGCGTAATGTCGGTCCGGGCCGCTTCATCTCACAATACCCAATATGTAAGCAGCTTCACCGAGGTCTTTCATAGAAAAACTTTTATTCAAGTATCCCTTTATGCTATCCAGAAATTCTATATCATTTCCAATTAATAATATGTCATCTACATATAAAATCAGAAATGCTACAGAGCTCCCACTCACTTTCTTGTAAATACAGGCTTCTCCAAAAGTCTGTATAAAACCATATGCTTTGATCACACTATCAAAGCATTTATTCCAACTCCGAGATGCTTGCACCAGTCCATAAATGGATCGCTAGAGCTTGCATACTTTGTTAGCACCTTTTGGATCAACAAAACCTTCTGGTTGCATCATATACAACTCTTCTTCCAGAAATCCATTCAAGAATGCAGTTTTGACATCCATTTGCCAAATTTCATAATCATAAAATGCAGAAATTGCTAACATGATTTGGACAGACTTAAGCATCGCTACGGGTGAGAAAGTCTCATCGTAGTCAACCCCTTGAACTTGTCGAAAACCTTTCGCAACAAGTCGAGCTTTATAGACAGTTACATTACCATCAGCGTCAGTCTTCTTCTTAAAGATCCATTTATTCTCAATGGCTTGCCGATCATCGGGCAAGTCAACCAAAGTCCATACTTTGTTCTCATACATGGATCCCATCTCAGATTTCATGGCCTCTAGCCATTTTGTAGAATCTGGGCTCATCATCGCTTCCTCATAGTTCGTAGGTTCATCATGGTCAAGTAACATGACTTCCAGAATAGGATTACCGTACCACTCTGGTGCGGATCTTACTCTGGTAGACCTACAAGGTTCAGTAGAAACTTGATCTGAAGTTTCATGATCAATATCATTAGCTTCCTCACTAATTGGTGTAGTTGTCACAGGAACCGGTTCTTGTGATGAACTACTTTCCAATAAGGGAGCAGGTATAGTTACCTCCTCAAGTTCTACTTTCCTCCCACTCACTTCTTTCGAGAGAAACTCCTTCTCTAGAAAGGATCCGATTTAGCAACGAAAATCTTGCCCTCAGATCTGTGATAGAAGGTGTACCCAACAGTCTCTTTTGGCTATCCTATGAAGACACATTTCTCCGATTTGGGTTCGAGCTTATCTGGTTGAAGTTTCTTCACATAAGCATCGCAGCTCCAAACTTTAAGAAACGACAACTTTGGTTTCTTGCCAAACCATAGTTCATGAGTCGTCGTCTCAACGGATTTTGATGGTGCCCTATTTAACGTGAATGCGGCCGTCAAGTAGAGGCATACTAGTGACGTTTATGTTTGTCTATGTATTCTCACATGTATCATGTTTCCGGTTAATACAATTCTAGCATGAATAATAAACATTTATCATGATATGAGGAAATAAATAATAACTTTATTATTGCCTCTAGGGCATATTTCCTTCACGAATACCTTAGGGAGTGTTCGGCGTCTCGAGTTAGGCCTTATATGCATCAGCTCCGAATCATGTCTTTGGTCAAATGTTGGGTTTGCCCGGCTCCTGTGTTTTGCTGCCTTACGTTCCGCTCTATCGGCTAACGCGGCACCAGGAGAACTACTGCGATTGTGCCCCGGTTTGGCTGGGTGAGCACCTCAGTAGAGAAAGCCGAAAACTGACTGTCATGATATAGTGTGAGACTGGTCAACCACTCGATGACCCACCGGAATGTTTAGTATTCATCCGCATTAACGAAGGACCGCTTCCCCGTCAGGCACATACGCGCCCCGAATTCAGAGAAGCGCGGTGCCCCCAGGGGCTATATAGTAGCCCCACCATCGAACCCCTATGGCTAAGTGAAAGTGATAAAGCATTATAGTCCGGTTGCCTAGTTTGCTACGCTATCACCTCCTTCACAGGACCAAGACGTTGGATTAAGTGTGAAAATGCGCTTTTTTGCAAACACCCCCGCACTATGTGCGTGGGGGCTGAAGCCGAAGACTGCCATCTTTCAGGTTATATACACATATACAATAACGGCCGCACAGGAGGTAGCTCAATACTTGAACGCACAAGTATAAAATGCCCCTATATTATATTGAAACATAGTTTCACAAATCATACATGTCATTTGAACATAATATCCTTCGAGCACTGCGTCTCTATCAAACGAGCGCCCTGTAGGACTTCCTCAAAATAGTGCTCGGCAGGTACTCGGCTTCTGTCTGAATCCCGGGATGCAACGTCGGTGGCCTTCATCTCTGCCCAGTATGTTTTGACACGGGCAAGAGCCATCCGCGCACCCTCTATGCATGCCGACCGCTTCATTGCATCGATATGCGGCACCGCACCAAGGAACTGCTGCACCAAGCCAAAATAGCTCTTCGGCTTGGGCCCTTTTGGCCACAAATGAGCCACGACATCCTTCATGGCAAATCTGGACAACCTATTCAGCTCAGCCCATTCGGCCAAACGATCGGTCAATGGAAGCGGACGCTCCGGACTATGGAACTGCGACCAAAAAAGCTCTTCCACTCCGTGATCCTTTTGGCCTTGGAAGTGTGCGACCGCGTCTGCGGCACTCACCGCCAAATCCAGATAAGCATCCTCCGCACCCCACAGTTGGCCCAACTGAGCATACTTCAGATCTGTGAACTTCCTCCACAGCAGAAAGGGCTTTCCAGCCGCGATATCCCCGGCTTGACGTAGCTCCTCCTTTACAGCTCTCATCGCAGAGCGGGCATCCTTGGCTTCGGCGGTGGCCTTCTTCAGGTCCTCTTGCTCTGCTCGATGTTCTTTTTCAAGAAACTCGCAGCGGTCGGTAGCATTCTTCAACTTCCCGGCCATCTCGGGCATTTCCTCCCTGCTTCGGCAGTGAGCAGCCTGTTCGGATTTTAGCTCGTCGGCCGCCCTCAAGGCACCCACATCACTTTTCCTGGCTTGCTCCTTGACTCGAGCTAGCTCCGCCCGAAGGTTCTCCATAGCAGCGGCACCATCTGCATAAAGCATACATGTGGTAAGGCATGGGCGTCAAGCTCCCCTACCAAGTGTCCGCGGAGAAGTCGCATACCTTGTGATTCGTCAAGCCGCTTATTGACAAGCGCGATGTCCGCATCCGCCACGTCAAGTTGCCGCTTCAGTTCGGCAAATTGATTAGTCCGGCTAGCCACGGGACGATCCGCCACCTATATAGGACAGGCGATATATTACAACTGAGATTATGATCCTCGGCGCGTTGTCACTCTCGACAACGCACCGAGCCTCAGGGGCTACTATCTATACAGGGCGCATTCTATATGCAAAACTGTCAGAAGGTATATCATTTTCACGTACCTCAAACCCCGTCAGTAAACTTCTGACGGCTTCATGCAATCCGCTCTCAGCGGATGAAATCCTTCAATCACTGTACCCATTAACGCACGGTGATCTTCTGAGATAGACGCTCGCCCGAGCAGATCCTTCAGCTCCTCCGACCGTACACCAGTTGGTGCCGGACCTCCCGGCCCCGCCGAACTTGGGAAAACCCTCTGCAACGACACCTCAGGGTCGTCCGCCCTGCGTGACATGCGGCAGATGGAGGTGTTTCGCTCTCCATCATCTCCGGACAAAGATCCCCCGAGGATGAGCTCTGCTGAGAAGGGCTGAGATCCGAACTACAAGGTAAAACTTCGATTATCGTCGGAAATAAAAACAGGGATGTCCCTTATTACAAAACTCCCCTTTCTACTTACGGCTCACTGGAGGGCTGATTCCCTTGGGGAAATAGTGCGGCCGGGGCTTCTCCTGGCGTAGGACCCTCTGGTGAAGATTTCTTCCCCCGCTTTGAGGCCTTGGCCTCCGGATCTTCAGAAGCGGTCCTCTTCTCCCCCTGGAGGGAGGGATTCTCGATCCCCCCTTCCTTGAAAGCCTCCTTCGCGCAGGCAGTGGCTCCCTCGTTCCACCCTTTGCCCTCTTTCAAAGGCACGGCCTTCAGCATCTTGGTTAACACAGGATCCGGCGTGGTCTCAGGGAGGGGGCCGGACACCTTATTAGTTTTGCTTTCGCTATCCATTCCTGTTCAAGGGACAGCTCTTTAAAGGGCAAGTTTATGATAAATGTACGGATAGCGTGTCCGGGCACAGGGCTACTTACTTGAGTATCCAGCCGATTGCAGCTCAGACCTGCGTCCTCGGTCAAGTCCGGACACATCTCTTGTGATCCGAAGAACAGTTTATACATCTCCATGGGCGTCGCGCCCATGAAGTGTTGGAGAGCTCGTGGTCCCTCCGGATTAAATTCCCACAGGCGGAGGGGGCGACATTTGCAGGCCAGAAGGCGCCGAATCAGCATGACCTGCGCCACTACGACAAGCTTGATCTCTCTCTCTCTTGGAGGTCTTGAATACGGCCCTGCAGTAGAGGAACATCCTTGGACGGCCCCCAGTCGAGCCCTTTGTTGACCCATGACGCCAACCGCTGTGGAGGACCCGGGCGGAAGGCAGGTGGCGCCACCCATTTGGTGCCCCTGGGAGTGGTGATGTAAAACCACTCCTGTTGCCACAAACCAAGCTCCTCTTGAAAAGAGCCCTCGGGCCATGGAGCGTCAGCACTCTTGCTTATAACAGCCCCTCTGCACTCTGCATGCTGCCCCCGATCATCTTCGGCTCCACTTTGAAGGTCTTGAGCCACAATCCGAAGTGAGGGGTAATGTGGAGGAAGGCTTCATGTACGACAATGAACGATGAGATGTGGAGGATAGACTCCGGATCCAAGTCGTGGAATTCTAGCCCATAATAAAACATGAGCCCCCTCACGAAGGGGTCCATCGGGAAGCCTAAACCCCGAAGGAAGTGAGACACGAACACCACGCTCTCACCAGGCTCGGGAGTAGGAATAACCTGCCCTTGGGCAAGCAGCCTATGCGAAATTTCGCCCGTTAGATACCTGGCGTCTCTCAGCTTTAGCACATCTTCTTCTGTGACAGAAGAAGGCACCCACCGGCCTTGCAGGTCGGAGCCGGACATTATCAAAGGTCCGAAGCGCCTGAATCTGGAGCTTTGGGTGTTGGAACTCGAGGCGAGGGGCGGACTCGATTGCGATTGAAAGGAACAGGCCTTGGTCTCGTTATAAAGAGATTGAATACCAAGAGCCCTCCCCGTGACCGTTTGGGACTCGCCTTCGATAGAGGGGGCAAGCCAACGGGCACGGTTGGGTTACCCACGCCCGTATTGATGAGAATCCCGGAATAAGGGGACACGATCTCTGCTTTGACAAGACGTGCCAAGGAAACCGCTTCGCTAAACGCGCTAAGGTGGAACAGTAAAAACGATTCGAATAAAGGCTTGGCTGTGGTGTGATGTCACGCCACGGAATACGTCAGCAGATTGAACTTGCGTAAATATTATTCTCTCTACGGTGGTATGTGGAACTTGTTTTGCAGAGTCGGACACTGTCCTTGTGTTCAAAATCTTCTATGAAGTATTCGGAGGAGGAACCCGCCTTGCAATGCCGAAGACAATATGCGCGCCGGACTCGTCGTCATTGAAGCCTGGTTCAGGGGCTACTGAGGGAGTCCTGGGCTAGGGGTGTTCGGATAGCCGAACTATCAACGTTGGCCGGACTCCAAGACTATGAAGATACAAGATTGAAGACTTCGTCCCGTGTCCGGATGGGACTTTCCTTGGCGTGGAAGGCAAGCTTGGCGATACGGATATGTAGATCTCCTACCATTGTAACCGACTCTGTGTAACCCTAGCCCTCTCCAGTGTCTATATAAACCGGGGGGTTTTTAGTCCGTAGGACGAACAACAATCATACCATAGGCTAGCTTCTAGGGTTTAGCCTCTCTGATCTCATGGTAGATCTACTCTTGTACTACCCATATCATCAATATTAATCAAGAAGGAGTAGGGTTTTACCTCCACCGAGAGGGCCCGAACCTGGGTAAAAACATCGTGTCCCTTGTCTCCTGTTACCATCCGCCTAGACGCATAGTTTAGGACCCCCTACCCGAGATCCGCCGGTTTTGACACCGACAGTCTTCGTAGAATATGTAGGAACCAATATGAGCATCCAGGTTCCGCTATTGGTTATTGACCAGAGACGTGTCTCGGTCATGTCTACATAGTTCTCGAACCCGTAGGGTCCGTACGCTTAAAGTTCGGTGACGATCTGTATTATGAGTTTATGTGTTTTGATGTACCGAAGATAGTTCGGAGTCCCGGATGTGATCACGGACATGACGAGGAGTCTCGAAATGGTCGAGACATAAAGATTGATATATTGGACGGCTATATTCGGACACCGGAAGAGTTCCGGATGATTTCGGAGAAAACCGGAGTGCGGAGGGGTTACCGGAACCCCCCGGGGAAGTATTGGGCCTTAGTGGGCCTTAGGGGAGAGAGAGGATAGCAGCCTAGGAGGTGGTGCCCCCCCCCCCAAGGGGAGTCCGAATTGGACTAGGGGAGGGGGGGCGCGACCCCTCTTTCCCTCTCCCTCACCCTCTCCTTCCTTCCCCCTTCCCCCTTCCTAGTTGGACCAGGAAAGGAGGAGTCCTACTCCTACTAGGAGGAGGAGGACTCCCCTCCTTGGCACGCCCAAGGGTCGGCCGGCCTCCTCCCTTGCTCCTTTATATACGGGGGCAGGGGGCACCCTAGAACACACAAGTTGACATTGTTTAGCCGTGTGCGGTGCCCCCCTCCACAGTTACACACCTCGGTCATATCGTCATAGTGCTTAGGCGAAGCCATACGCCGGTAACTTCATCATCACTGTCGCCACGCTGTCATGCTGACGAAACTCTCCCTGGGCCTCAACTGGATCAAGAGTACGAGGGACGTCCCCGAGCTGAACGTGCGCTGATTGCGGAGGTGTCGTACGTTCGGTGCTAAGATAGGTCGGATCATAAAGACGTACGACAACATCAATCGCGTTGTCATAACGCTTCCGCTTTCGGTCTACAAGGGTACGTGGGCACACTCTCCCCTCTCGTTTCTATGCATCACCATGATCTTGCGTGTGCGTAGGAAATTTTTGAAATTACTGTGTTCCCTAACAGTACACGCCCGTGCACACGGGGTGATATAGCCATAGCTCCCTGTGTAGGCCATGGGCACGGGGTCTCTGGTGCCCGTGCGCACGGGGTCGCCTGGGACTTCCTGTCCAGCTCCTGTTTGGCTTCGTCTTGCTCTGTGGGGCCTTGAGGTGGTCCTCCTTCTCCTTGGTGATGTTCCTGAGCTCCTTGGTGGTGTTCCTCTTCGTACCTAAGGAGGCATAGAGTATTTTGGTGAGGTAGCAACCAAGTTCCACTTGTATCCATAGGCATGTCAACTAGGAAGGAGTTCACCTCGGTTTCTATTGCACGTGCTCTAGCTCTTGTCATGGGTCCACGTGGGGCTTGATGTGTTGGTGTAGAGTCCATGGGGATGATGTAAGGATGCTCCACATCAGACAACTTCCCTGCATTTTTCACCACAAGTCTGCAACCTATTTCTTCATATGGAAATGACTTGTGGCGTATTTTGTTGAATATCACAGTGAGTTACATTGTTGAACACTGAAGGCAAAACCGTTAGGATTCTCTACTGTCACACCACGACGCTTTACACTTGACGAAAAAGGATTTTCCCTGCTTTATAAATAAATCAACCATCACCGAGCAAGTCAATATAAACATGCACCCCAGACCAACACAACACACACGCCCAAGGAAGATACAAGGACGCTGAAAACAACAGCATCACCCCAAACTACTCCAAGCAAACATTGGATAAAACCCTAAGCACTACTATGAAGTCACTGGGGCCCTCAACCGCAATGAGGAGAACCCATGCATGACAAACAATGGGCTCCAAGGCGGTGCCTTCAAAAAGGGAACGACACCGGGTCGCCGCCACCGCCCAATGCAAGGATTAGGGTTTGCCCCGGAGCACCACGGTTACAAGTGAGATACCGCCATGAAGCCTTCAATAAGGGAACGACACTGGAACACCGCCCCCGACGGCCTGACAAGACAGAGCGGGTTTTCATCCCGGCCAATACTCACCGTCATCAAATTGGGGTACGGACAACCGTGCCACCGCCATTGAACGACACACCCCGACCACCATGCCACCCACACAGTGATACGTCTCCAACGTATCTATAATTTTTTGATTGTTCCATGCTATTATATTATCCATCTTGGATGTTTCATATGCATTTATATGCTATTTTATATGATTTTTGGGACTAACCTATTAACCTAGAGCCCAGTGCCAGTTTCTGTTTTTTCCTTGTTTTTGAGTTTCACAGAAAAGGAATACCAAACGGAGTCCAAATGAGCTAAAAATTTATGGTGATTTTTTATGGACCAGAAGAAGCCCCCGAAGCAAAAGAGTTGGGCTAGAAGAGCCACGAGGCCTCCACAAGGGTGGAGGGCACGCCCTACCCCCTGGGGGCGCCCTCCGGTCTTGTGCAGAAACCCCCAGAAATAAACCTAGACCGGGAGTTCCACCGCCGCAAGCCTCTATAGTCATGAAAAACCAATTGGGAGCCCGTTCTGGCACCTTGTCGTAGGGGGAAACCATCACCGGTGGCCATCTTCATCATCCCGGCGCTCTCCGTGATGAGGAGGGAGTAGTTCACCCTCGGGGCTGAGGGTATGTACCAGTAGCTATGTGTTTGATCTCTCTCTCTCTCTCTCTCTCTCTCTCTCTCTCTCTCTCTCTCTCTCGTGTTCTTGATTTGGCACGATCTTGATGTACCGTGAGCTTTGCTATCATAGTTGGATCTTTGATGTTTCTCCCCCTGTACCTTCTTGTAATGGATTGAGTTTCCCATTTGAAGTTATCTAATCGGATTGAGTCTTTAAGTATTTGAGAACACTTGATGAATGTCTTGCATGTGCTTATCTATGGTGACAATGGGATATTCACGTGATCCACTTGATGTGTGTTTTGGTGATCAACTTGCGAATTATATGACCTTGTGAACTTATGCATAGGGGTTGGCACATGTTTTTGTCTTGACTCTCCGGTAGAAACTTTGGGGCACTCTTCGAAGTTCTTTGTGTTGGTTTGAATAGATGAATCTGAGATTGTGTGATGCATATCGTATAATCAAACCTGCGGATACTTGTGGTGACATTGGAGTATCTAGGTGACATTAGGGTTTTGGTTGATGTGTGTATTAAGGTGTTATTTTAGTACAAACTCTAGGGCTGTTTGTGACACTTATAGGAATAGCCCAATAGATCGATCAGAAAGAATAACTTTGAGGTGGTTTCATACCCTACAATAATCTCTTCGTTTGTTCTCCGCTATTAGTGACTTTGGAGTGAGTCTTTGTTGCACGTTGAGGGATTGTTATATGATCTAATTATGTTATCATTGTTAAGATAACTTGCACTAGTGAAAGTATGAACCCTAGGCCTTGTTTCTAAGCATTGCAATACCATTTTCGCTCACTTTTACTACTAGTTACCTTGCTGTCTTTATATTTTCAGATTACAAAAACCTGTATCTACCATCCATATTGCACTTGTATCACCATCTCTTCGCCGAACTAGTGCACCTATACAATTTACCATTGTATTGGGTGTGTTGGGGACACAAGAGACTCTTTGTTATTTGGTTGCAGGGTTGTTTGAGAGAGACCATCTTCATCCTACGCCCCCCACGGATTTATAAACCTTAGGTCATCCACTTGAGTGAAATTTGCTATTATCCTACGAAACTCTGCGCTTGGAGGCCCAACACGAGTCTACAAGAAAAAGGTTGCGTAGTAGACATCACATGGCCATGGTGACCGGACAACGCCCGAGCCGCGTGCTACACCCACAAGCACCCCGGCTCCCACTAGCAGGGCCGCCGCCCAAGCATCCGAGTCCCATCCTCGTCCATGGACACACCGTACCGACGCGGCCGACCGAAAAGGAGCAGAAGACCCTTCCACCCCAAAGCGGACACCTTTGTAGGGTTAGTGGCCTTGGCGGCCAGATCTAGGCCAGAGGAACTCCGGCAGCCACACGGTGCGGCCGCTAGATGCAACGGAGGGGTACCCCTGCCCCTACCTGAAGTCCACTGCCACCTGCGGCAAGCCCACCCGCACACCAACACCTCACCATGGAACCACCCCTGTCTATCGCGCCCGTCCCTGAGTCCGTCGAGGAGGAAGGGAGCTCACCCGAGTAAGCCGCAGACCACCAAACGCCTGAGCAAGTCCCGCCGTCGCCGCTAGCAGACCGGCCGACCACGGGTTGCAGCCACGTCGCTGCAAGCCACCACCATGCAGATCCTAGGAGGACCTCTGCTGCCAACCCGCGACGCCCGCCGTTGCCGAGGACCAAATCTGCGAGCATCTAGCCGGGGGTGCGCCAGCCCGCCACCGCCTGATTTGGCCCTGCCGCAAACGCCCACCAAGTCATGGCCGAGCCGCCACCAGGGGCCTCCGGCGCCATTCCGACGGAGCGCCGTCGCGCTGCTCGCCCCCGCCATAGGCCAGCGCCCCCGCATGCGAAGCTGTCCCGCGCCAGCCATGGACCAAATACGAAGGGGAGAAGAAGGGTCCGCCACCGCCCCAGCCGGCCGGGCTTTGCCTGGCGGCCCCGCTAGGCGGCGGCGTGGGAGGTGGGCAGAGGAGGTGGAGAGGAGGCGGCGATCTAGGTTCCCCTCGGGGCGCTCGCGGGAGCGCCGTGAGAGGGGAGGGGAGGGGGAATCAGGGAAGAAACTATTGCCAAGCAGTTCTTCCATGGTGCTTTACACTTGACAAGCTTCCTCGCCTATCTGTGCTTTGATTTCTAGCAATGCTATGCTGCCCATAGAGAATGGCTAAACTAGTTTCATTGAGGCCTCATTTGGTTGAGTGTATCCCGGGGGGATCCTGGCCTTTTCCCTGGGAGAGGAAGCCATGTGCCGACTTCAACCCGGGCCGCCCAAGGCGCCATTTGGGAGGGACCCCCGCCCTTTCCACGGCCTTTCCCCGGGAGCGATTTCCTGATCTCAACAGGTCGGGCAGGAAATCCACGAGAAGCGATTAGCCGATGACACTGACTCAGGTCCTCCCGAGCTTCTCCACGACTGCCCGTCCCTTCGACCAGGAGCTTCTCCCTACGCCGCCGCCCTCCCCCCTCCTCTGCCCAGGTGTTGTACTTCCGCGAGATGGACTAGCTCTCAGCTTCTTCAGTTTTTTGTTTCCTGGTTTGGGCTTCCCAGGTCTACCGTCGGCCAAATGAGGATGTTGATCTTCCACGGGATGTCAATTTGCATAAGATGATTTCAGCCGGGGGGCTCTTCCCTGGGAATAGCTCCCCTAACATCCAAATTTGCATAATTTGACGCACCAGGAAGGTGTCTGAGGATACCCCCTCCCCTCCCTTGCGTCGCCCGCTCGGGCGACTCAAGGGGCGAAACCTAATCCTGCCGCCGCACCTCCCCCCTCCTCGATCTCCCCTCACCGCCACCGGAGGCAGCCGCCGGGCAAGCTTGGTGTGCTGATGATGACGGTGGCGGCGGGGTCCTTGCTGCCTCGCCTCGCGCGCGGGGGGCTGCAGGATCTGGGGCGGCGGCCCTGACTGGTGTGGCACCTCCAGCCCTTTGGCTCCTGGTGGCGCGGGCGTGGGCCGGCTGTCTTGACCGTGAGGACGGTGAGACCTCCGGAGGATGCGGATCTGGGCTCGGCGTCGACTCCGGCTTCAACGGCGTCAGATCTGGCCGCCTCCACACCAACTCTCCAGCGGCGTGCTCCTCCCCTTCCAGATCCGGTCTGCTACGTCGTGGGGGGGCTGGTTTCGGTGGGTGGGAGCGGATGGAGGGGTTCCAGGACCGGGGGAAACCCTTAGCCAACCTTGCTGGCGCGACGGCGGCGACGCCCGCGGGCGCCGCTCACCTCCTTGGAGGCGCCGGTCAGGTCCTGTCCTCCCCATCCCATGCCCCCTTGCTTCCCGGGTGAAAATCCAAACTTTGTTGGACGGCGGCGACGCCCCAGGCGTCGTAATCTTCTTGAAGACGCTGTTTTTGGGAACAAGTGGGGCGGTGGGCTTTGGTGTGGTGCGATTTGGTGTGCGGCGGCGGCGACAGCAAGTCTCCAGCGGCAGCCATGCCTTCCCTGGTGCGGGGTTCTGCTATGGTGGCGCTCTTCGTGCCGCTATTAAGGGCCTCCGGTGCCGTGGATCTCCAGGAAGAGAGGGGATAGGGTTCCCCTCCCCCTCCGGTGGTTCCCTCTCCAGCTCGCCGAGGGTGCCAGAGCTTCTGAGTTTTGGTCTTGGCCCTTGTTGTTGCCCTTCATCCTGGCATCTCACCCTCTTTCTCGCCCGATCTTCGGTTTTGGGGCTGCTTGGCTCTAGGTGAGTCGCCGTCGACATGTGAGGAACGCCTGGTTCCACTCCTGTGGCTTCCTTGGGTGCCATTCAGGCAGGTTCTAGGGTGAACTAGTCCATCGCTCAACGGTGCGGCGCCTTTCGAGCCAGGCGAGGAGGCAGGGGCCTTCTTTGACGGTGGAACTGTCTGATTGTGTTCTCCACAAGCCCCTGGTGTTCTGGCAATGGCTTGCCTCTCATCGTCGTCGTTTCCTTGCCCTGAGCCGGCAGTTGCCTTCCCCTTGGTTGCGTGTGTGCAAGAGGTCCCTAGCATCTCCTAGCTATTAGCTTCATGTTGATCTGGTATCTAGCTGGTTGTGTGCTATGCGAGCTGTCTCCCAGCGCCCTTGTATCTTTGCCATGTTTGTTTTCCTTTTCTTTGTGTGGTTCGTGGTTGTAATCTCTGTAATCCTGGCCGGTTGATGGCTTTGTTAATTCAAAGCCGGGCTCTTCTTGAGCCTTCGTTCAAAAAAACATCCAAATTAAGCCTGATGTACAATGTTTTCCCTTGGTAATGTTGTTATAAATTGCATTTTCTCTGTTTGTCTCGGACCATTTTATTAACATAATTGTATTTATTATGAATGAATACTATATCCCTTTTACACGTTGTATCTTCTTATGTAACTTACGTTTCATAGTGCTATATATTTTTGAAATCACCTACCATTTTATTGTGAAAATGGACAGGTACAAGAACGCGTGCCCATCGTGATCTAGTTTATTGTAACAATCGGGCCATCTGGATGGCAGCTCTCGTGCGGTCATGCATGCTACTGTTAGGGATAAAAAATCACGCGGCCATGCATAGCAGTCTTCTGGAAGTGCTTCGTGCTAATTCCTTAGCCGCCAAGAAGATTTCCAACATGGGAAGTCCAGCTCTACGCGTACGTACGGCCAGCCGGGGTCTTTGAATGTGAAGACTTTTTTACACCTATGAAAGGGAGAACCATGCAACGACTCTTCTTCTGTTTAATTAATTATTATTATCTCGCCGGCCTCTCACTGTTGTTGTCGTTCAAAGCGCTGTTCACGGTCTCGTCTAACTTCACTACGTAATCGTGTCGAGTATCCTGCTGGCCAACAACTTTGATTAACAAGGTGGCGGCTCACCGGAGTGGTTTGGCGCGTGATGGCACAACGCATGGTCGCCTTTGACCAGGCGGCCGACTTTGTGCACCCATATAATACTTCTTTCTAAATTTTATTAAAAGCATGACTTTGTCACCTGCCGTGGGAGCCGGGATATAAACATAGAAAAGGTGAACAACGGTTAAAGCAGATAATATCGTATGGCTCACAACCTACTTAGTTTACACCCAACTATTGTTCATGTTTAAATTTTCCTTGCACACTTTTTTCTACAGCCAAAGTATGTGTAACATTGTTAATGATTACTCAAGATACTCGTGTGTTCTTACTCAAGTCCAAGAATAAGGTGAAGGTGACATTCAATGATTTTGCCAAGCAATTTCGACAAATAGATTGGCCATTAGAAGCGGCAATGGGCTCGGAGTTCAAGAGCTACACCTTAAAAGGATTCTTTAGTGATGAGTGTATTGAGCATAAATATTCCGTAGCATATACATCTCAATAAAATGAACCGATAGGAAGAACCGAACACTAAAGGGGATGGCAATGCCCATGTTGAACGAGTACAGGTCACCATATAGCTTTTGGCTTGAGCCGTCATCACCGTTTGTCATGCATCAGAACGGTTATTCCTTCGCCAGTGCTTGAACAAGACACAATATGAACTCCTAAGCGATAACAAGGCAAACGTAAAATACTTTGGGGTATTCAGTTGTGAGTGTTGCATTCTCAACAAAAAAAAACCCGGTTAGCCAAATGCTAACCAAAACTATTGAGGGCATATTAGTTGTATGTGGATCAAACTCTCACACCTATAGAGTCTTCAACAAATTCAATGGATGTGTTGAAGGAAATTGTGATGTGGTATTTGATGAATTTAATGGCTCCCATGGAAAGCAAGTTGATCTAAATTATGTAGGTGATGAGAATCCTTCACAAGATACCGT
>NC_041389.1:145691427-145710131 GCF_002162155.2 Triticum dicoccoides | reverse complement strand
TGTTGGAAAAAGATGTTCATTCATGTTGCGGAGATTTTTCTTGTCGAGCCTTCACGCGTGAGCCTTTCCTTCTCCCACTTCTTCGCCATCAAATATCTATTCCTTTTTGGCACAATCCCTTGTCCATGTGCCCTTCCACTCAGTTCATCGTCGTCATCCAATCCAATAGACTGATGACAGCTTGAGCCATCATTGTTCTTCATCTTCTTAGTGGGTTTCTTGACATCTTCATAGAGGGTGCATCACTTTGGTTTCCTATTCAATGCTATCCAACGATGGGATAAAGTGAATGGCTTTCTCTAAACTGCATGGCACAAAGTGGCGGTGAACCCGAGCTAGCAATCAAACATCAAACATTGATATAATGGCACAAACAAAAGCAAGCAATAAAAATGTTGACCATGTGAAGCAAACAAAAATTCATGGCTTTCGAGTCCAACCCCACTTTGTTGCCTATTCATCATTTGTGCATACAAACTGCAAGACATGCATGTTCAAGGACTCTTGGATGGTGGACTAACTATGCAGGAGAGAGTCCTTGTTGCGGGTGGTATGAATAGGGTTTGGCTCCACACAGTGTTGGTGTTCATGGTACCAAGCATGAATTTTTTGTCACTACTTTGATTTCTTTTGCTCGGTTCCATGAATAGGATCCATGTTTGTGGCCAACCAAGCTCTACACAACAAGACATCTTCATGGGTTGAAAAAGATGGTCTTCCTTCCTTTGGAGCCTTCTTTTTTCGAGTGCGCAACAATTTCCCAACATTATAGAAAGGAGAATTGGTATCACCCATTTCATAAGTTGGAGGTGTTTTACAGTCATTTATCAAATCCATCGTGAATGAGCCCTAAAGATTACAATGAAACAAAAAGCCTACCATTTATCCGAAAATTCATACGGGCCAAGGAGAAACCTCTAAATTTTTGTTTGAACTATCCTCAAACAGTTGGTGGGCATGTCCAGCGTCGAAGATGCCCGACGTTGTCCATGATCATTAGAGTTGCAGCGACTCGTATGCCACTCCGGGATCCGTCCTCTTCTACCTACAAAGTCATCTGGGATGCCCTCCCCTCCCCACACACATTATGAAGGCAGAATGATGTTGGGCGCGGGGCAAGGCAGAGAGCGCAGATGCAGCAAACTCCATCTGGACAACATCCTTCTCCACCTTCTAAGTCTTCTTGCGGGCATTCTTCCGGGCGCGCACCTCCCATGGGGCGACAGTCTCCATCTTGTTCACGGTCTTAGGGATCCCGAAGGACTCTGCAGAGCCATCCACCATGGGGCGGGTAAACGATGGAGCGATCATCGACGACTAGGACGAAGGAGGAGGTCCATCGCGTGGACGCAGAGCAAGGGCGGAGGAGAGGGAGGTGCAGACGGAGGATAGGGAGGAAGGACTCGAGAGATAGGGCGGTTGATTTGGTCAATTTGGAGTGGGTTTGAGGGGGTCTGGACAACCTGGACATATGGGTTGGGTTTGGGGTCCAGTTGAGTGGCGTTTTGGTTCCATTGTTGAACCATAGTCCATTTGGTTTCGATTTTAGCAAAAAAAAACTGCTATTGCATCCGAATAATTAAAGGAGCCTTTCAGTGGAGTACAATATTTGGATAGCTTGTGTGCCTCTAAGATGCAAAATCTTCGTGTGATTGGTCATATACAAGTGTATCTGCGACAGATCCCTTGGCCAAGTGGTAGCTTCCAACATGTGATTTTTTGGGACAGAGATCTGGCCCACGGTCAACCACTGCTAAGTGAGAGGATCTATGTGAGACTTTTTGTGGGTCTTGTAGGGAAAGTGTTCATCATCTCCTTCCTTGTGTTAGTACCATCGACATTTTTACAGGTGGTAATACCATCTTCATTATTTTTCTGCAAACCTTGTCGTTTGACATTATACATCATCACCTAATCAATACTATATGGCTGGTGCGCAACAATTGATCCAAAGGAAAGAGTTGTTATCCTTCTTTTTGAAAAAGACATTGGCATTTGCATGGCATGCTGGTTTCATCACGCAAATCATCAACCATGCATCAATACTTTTTTAAGCATGTCGGATCGATTCCGATAGTCGGGTTGGCAAAAAGGAAACATTTTTAATTGAAATAATAGGAAAATAGATTACCATAATGTATATATAAGGAAAAACATGTATGTAAATTTTTTTTACAAAAAAAGCCAATTTCGCAGGCCTAGATAGGTCTTCCTCTCTGCACTGTAATTAACAAGATGCATCTCCTTCTTGAAAGTTTGCCCCATATGATGTAACTAGACAAAAATATATTCAAAGATATAACCATTCATGCTTCACCATATACTTTAGGCATTTTGTTGTTGTTGGAAATAAGATAACTTCAATAGTTGCAGTTATAATATCCGTATGGCACTCTCAATGCTAGTTTCTTAGCATGTGTTTATAGGCAAAATATAGAGGGAGCACACTAATTAAAGAAGAAAGAAAAGGGAGATGTATCTTAGTGAAGACAAGGGTCTTAGCAAGTTTCCCTACACAGTGTAATTAATGTTTTGATCCGGTGGTCTTCTTTTCCTATATTTTCCTTATTTTCTCTTCTCTACAACTATGCCGCAATATTAAGATGCATATGAGATCCATAAACATTATTCAAAAAAAATGTGATTCATAAACCAATTAAATGCAGCATCACTTAGAAACAACATCCAAGAGACAATGCATTGGGGTGATTGTCTCTAATTTATTATCACCTATGATGACAAATTCAGAGCTAATGCATTGGGAGCACCCTGAAGAAGAAGCTCACTTGAAGTTAATGCTCCCAGGCATATAAAAGTATGTGATGATTAAATTAATTAAAATAAGGAGCGTTAAAGAAAGATGACATCTCATATAATGTATTGTTTGAAAATAGGTTGTCACCCTGTTGGCTAGGCTCGCAAGGAGCGAGCTATCCCACCAGGGCTCGAGTCCTGAGTGGCTCGTGGTGTTGAGAGATTTCTTCTATAAAACTATGCCTCCAAGGGCTAGTCCTCGATGGTCTCTTTTTTTAATAGTATAATGTATTGTCTCTTACAATTGGTTTTAAACTTATCATTTCCTCTGTTGATTTGCTACGATAGGACCTAAAGTTATGTTGATCGTAAAAAAAAAGAACCTAACGTATGTTCAGATTATCTTAGGCGCCAAAATAAGTGGGGTTTTCTGTTAGACCCATCTCTGTCAACAGAAGAAAAGAAAATAAAAAGAAGAAGAAGAAGAAACCCTCTTACACAACATCCATTGGTCACCCAAAAATGGTGTCTGGTGTTGTGCTGAGCCACAGCGGATGGCAAGTCTTACAGGCCTCGCCTCTGCTTCCTTTCGCAGGCAATAAACCCCAGACGAGTTCTCTCATTTGATTGTTTCCTCTCCAGACGCGAACCTTCCTTCTTTTCAACCCAAAATCACCGATAATAAAAGCCGCGTTCCCCGATCTGTTCCGGTCTCCAAGAACCCGCCCACCTCTCCCGTCTCTCTTTCCCCGCGAAATTTGTCTGCGATTTCGTGGAGCAGTTCCTGTTCCGCGGCTTCTCGCCGGTCGCCGCTCTCCAGGATGCGCAACCTCCTCTCGGTACGATCTCTTTCCCTGCTGTCTATCTTCGTGTTAATCGTTGATTCTTGCGGTGGTTTTAGGGGCGTAAATGTGAAATTAAGAGGTCCTGTTATGGGGTTCTTGTTTTCTGTTGGCCAACTTTGAGTTCTTGGGAGGATTTACTGAATTGTTGTGTCAAGACTTGGATTATGCTTAGGATTAGTTCGTGACTGGATCGGCCTTGATGAACCGCGTCCCGACTCCAACTAGATGTACTGCTGAGTTGATTTTTGTTAAACTTTTTAGATGTTTATTTTTGGAAAGTTCAGTCTTTAGATCTTTCGTGGAATTGAGCATCTTGTTGACACTGGAAACTTCAAGGCGAAGAGAAATCGTTTGCACTGCTAAATTTTGTTCACCATTTGTCATGTACACGTTGATACATTCTTCAAGACAAGATAAGTTTCCAAAAATCTCTTATTTTCTGCGTCGAGGGTAACACAAAAAATAACCTTCAGTTTCTTTCCCCATGCCTTGATTCCAGATAGTTCGTTCTTCAGCGAGTTTTTTTTTTCTTAACTGTCCTTCAGTGAGTTTTGGTAAAAGGTACTATCTCTGCGTTTATAAATTGTAACACTGAAAAGTAATTCCATAATTACATTTGCCAATTTAACAGAATTCGTTTGAGCTCAACAAGGAGGAGCGGCCCCCGGGGAATGTCGACATTGAGCTAGGTTTGCAAGGCGACGTGTCGGGTTCTGCGCAGCCAGGTTTCGATGGCTTCTATGAACAGGTGCCTCCTTTTCCTTTTCTGTATTTTCGAGTCTCTTTCTGTGTGGGCATAGCCGGTAGAATTCATGTGGCATGGTTTTCTTCTTGTGAGTTGAACTCTGTGTTATTATGACATTCAGGTCATGGAGATTGAGAAGTTGCATGAGACGTTGACAAAACTACTGAAGGATCTTCAGGTGAGTAAAGAGTACCAAATTGGAGTTGTTCAATTTATCTAAGTTCAAATATAGGGTCTCTTATAGGAGTTTGGACCACCAAACCTCAGTAGTACTTCAGAGTTTGTTGCTTTCTATATTGTCAGGTGTCACATATGGCCATATGCCTATACGTTGTCAATCGAGTGCTGTTTCCTTTTCATTCAGAGTATACCGGCTTCTGTCATAACAAGAATGCAAATAAGTTGATCTTCAAATAACGTTATTTGTCCCCCAAACCAGTTTAATTGAACGGTTATTTTAACAATCATGACATCCATCTCTATAACAGTCTTGGATCTTTATGTAGAACTCAAACGAGGAATCGAAGGTTGTCACTAAGGCATCAGCTATGAAAGGTACTAATTTTGATTGTTTTCTCCAAACATGAGAGGGCAAACATGATTTCCCTTTCTCCAATTTCTTTTCCAATTTGTTTTTTATGAATTGCAGATATCAAAAGGCGCATGGAGAAGGATGTTAATGAAGTGACAAAGGTTGCACGGCTCACAAAATCAAAACTTCAGCAATTGAATAAAGAGGTGAGTTATTTTGCGCTATGCCTAGGACTTTTACCAACTAATGCATGAGAAGTACACATAGTAATCCAATAGTATCCCGCTATTCTTATAGATTTGATGTATGCATTTCTCCACTAATTAATCACACGCTCCTCTGATTTCTTTTTACAAGAATCTTGCAAACAGAGAAAAGCCGGGCTTTCACAAGGGATCAAGTGTGGACCGATCTCGGACCTCAGTGACAATGTATACTCCTTCTGTCATCCTCTTGCTTGTTTTTCTTTTCACTTCTATTCTATTTTTTGCATTATTGATTCCACTTCATAATAATCTTATGTGCAGTACATTGACTACGAGGTTGAGAGAACGCATATCAGAGTTTCAGGTACGCATTTCATCAACTCTTGCACAGAGTCTACCTGCTAAATATGTTATTTTCTTGCTTATAGACCGTAACTGCTGCTACTAAATAGCCCATATTGTATCAAAAAGGTGAAAGCTAAACACAAACCGCCTTCAGTTCTTGTGGCCTGTCTAACATTTAGTAGTCCGATAAAGCTTGAAAAGTGCTTCAAAATGTCAGTTTATACTACTATGTGACCATACATGCTACTGGTAAATGAGCATGTTATGAAATATGTTTTCAGACACTAAGAGAAGCAATCCAGACGGAGTACAGGGAAGTTGTAGAGCGGCGTGTTTTCACCGGTCTGTTGCCCTTAACTCTCACCATGATGCCAGCCCTTTTGCATTTCAGTTGAGCTGACTTATTTTATCTTTCACTCTGCAAATTTCCAATGAGCAGTAACGGGCGAGCGTGCTGATGAAGAGGTATAAATATCCCTCTACTCTCATTTACTTCAAGCCACAATAACTAAGCGAATCCACATACTGTATGTTGCTAACATCGTGTCAATTTTTTCAGACTATTGACAAGCTGATAGAAACCGGCGACAGTGAGCAAATTTTTCAAAGAGCTATTCAGGAACAAGGGCGTGGAAGGGTGATAACTCTTTGCCTTGTTTAGTTCTAGTACCAACAGCAATGCATGTTTTGACCTGAATTTCATGCATTTGCAGGTGCTCGACACACTCCAAGAGATCCAGGAGCGACATGACACGGTGAAAGAGATTGAGACTAAGCTCCTTGAGCTGCAGCAGGTAAATGACTAAATGCAAGGGCACTCTTCCAGAATTGGAAATTTAAAGCCTGGGCATCATCAGTTCACCTGGCATCCGCTAAATGCAGATTTTCCTCGACTTGTCGGTACTGGTTGAGGCGCAAGGTGAGATCCTGAACAACATCGAAGCGCAGGTAGGGAAGATTGGTCCATTTCATATAATTCTTTTCCAGCATCGTAGTACTTTTTTGCAAGCTTCAGTTTGTTCCTGACTTTTACTGATCATGTCTCTGCTGCCTCAGGTTACAGGTGCAGTGGAGCATGTTCAGACTGGAACAAACCTCCTTCAGAAGGCGAGGGTCCTGCAAAAGAACACGCGGAAATGGACCTGCATAGCGATCATCATCCTGCTGATCATCGTACTCGTCATCGTCCTCTCGTTGAGACCATGGGAGAAGAAGTAGGGGAAAAGAACGAAAAGAAGCATCATGCTATGCTAGGACAATATACGATATTTCATACGTATGATGTTTATTGTATAGTTTTTGTTGTGTATATACGCCAACGACATATGGTACCGGAGCCGAAGATTCTCTGATTATTTTCTTGGAGGTGTGTGAACTTTGTTTGATTTTGTGGTTCGGATAACAAAATTCAGCTTGATCATCATGTGATTGTCTCTCCGCATTTGTCTGCATTTCTGACTTTTGTGGCAGCAATGAGTGTCCATTATTTGTGTCGTATTTCCTCAAAAAAAAAATAGTGATGTGATCACGATCCTCAGGGCCGTCTCCAGGAATTCGAGGCCCCTGTGCGAAATGAAAAGTAGGCCCTAAAATTTTCAAAAAACTCATAATATAGCAATAGCATATTGTCACCTAGTTATGTAACTTTATTATTAATTTGTTATTTCGTGCACCACTTCAAAATATACTATCAAATAAAAATGTTTAAAAGACTAAAGGTATTAATAAAACAAAAAAATAGCATCATCCGTCCGACTAAAAAAAGCGTCATCCATCCATTATTTATGAAAACAAATTTTCAATTCTTCATAATTGATTTTCTACAATATTTCATTTTCAAGTATCTTAAGATTTTTGGAGCGGGACCTTGTGCAACTACTTAGCAAACTAGCTTACCTAGGCAATTGAACTACCGAGCAAATATGTAAAGAACAGAACTAATAAACTGATGCACATGTATGCCTGCAACCTGTAACCTGCTGAAGTGCAGTATTGCCGAAAAGAAAAATTGCTCAAGTGCAGAGCGTAGTCGCTAGCGGCCTGAAGCTGTCGTAAGTTTTTTTTTTTTGAGGGGTGGAGAACAATTTATTCATCACCAAAGTCCACACGAGGTGGGATACAAGAAGGGTCATGGGGGTTGCCAAACCATACGTGGCGCCCCGGACCCTGAAAAAGAGCAAATTTAGCTAGTTTATGTGCCTCATAGTTCACGGCACGACCCTCGAAACTAAACTTACAAGTAAAAGTAGAAGCTTTAAAATTTATTTCGCTTATGATAGCGCCATACCACCCTCTGGCCCCCTTAGAGATATCTGAAACCACTTGTTTACAGTCAGAAGCAACGATGAACTGTTGCAAATTGAGATCTTCTGCCAAAGCTAGCGCCTCCCGACATGCAATCGCTTCCAGGGCTGCCGGATCACAAACCCCGTAGATGACTAGCGCGGAACTTCCAAGGTGAACTCCTTGCTCATCCCTGCAAATAGCCACTGCAGATCCTCCGCGCTCAAATCTTACCCCAGCATCAACATGAATTTTTGCATAGCCCATTGGGGGGGCCTTTGGTCTTCCGGGCCTCGGAGCCACATGCGATATCGGTCCCTGGACCGTATGCAGCTTGCTATCTCCCACAATTTCAAGGTCTGAAATAAACCTGGTTATGAATGCGTGTGTGGAGTGTGGGCTCTGGAATATACCCTCATGTATTTCCTTTCGTCGTGCCGACCAAATGGCCCATAAAGTCACTGCAATCAACGTAAATTCCTTCTGTGACATGGATTCCATTAGAGTAAAAAGCCATTGTTTCGCTGATGGTTCGGAGACTTCCGTCACTCGTTGCAACACCTCACTGTCGCTGAGAGCCCAGGTGCATCTTGACGCGGCACAATCAATGAGTGAGTGCCGCCATGAATCCGGCGTGCCACACAGCCCTCAGCTGGCTGAATCCGTCATGTGGCGATGCATGCGAACGCCATTCGTTGGTAAGGACTGTTTAGATAAGCGCCACAAGAACATCCTCACCTTGGCAGGGACACTCGTTCTCCACAGCGTTTTCCATGATTTCTCCTCAGCATTTGAACTGGAGGAGCCCGCGGTCTCATGCAGACAAGCTTCCCTCCTCTGTTTTGTTGCTATTAGCATATGATATGCTGATTTAACACTGAAAGACCCGTGCTTATCATAATGCCAGCACCAAAAATCAGGAATATTGCGAGTACAGAGGGGTATTCCCATAATAACTCGAGCGTCCATTGACATAAAGACTGTGTCGACCATCGCTCTGTTCCAGGTTGCGGACGTATGGTCAATTAGCTCAGACACCATAATTGGTGGGTGCTGTACTCGGCTGCCGTAGGGACGAAGCATCTCATCCCTTGGTAGCCAGTTATCATTCCAGATGTGTATCGTGGTGCCGTTACCCACACGCCGAATTAGTCCTTGCCTTAAGACGTCTCTTCCCTCGATAATAGACCTCCACACCTGGCTGGGGTGGCTCCCGAGGGTAGCATGTAGGAAGTCAGAGTTTGGAAAGTATATGCTCTGTAGTATTCTTGCACTCAATGCCTCTGGGTTCTGTAGCATCCTCCAGGCCTGCCTCGCTAGCATAGCAAGATTGAAAAGCTCGAAATCTTTAAAACCCAATCCCCCCATACCTTTCGGTTGGATCATAGTTTCCCAAGAGACCCAATGAGGTTTGCGCTTGCCCTCTTTGCTCCCCCACCAAAAATTCCGAATCAACATGTTGAGATGTTCACACAGCCCTCTAGGCAGCTTGAAGCAAGACATAGAAAAAACTGGCACCGCCTGAGCAACGGCCTTAACCAGGACTTCTTTACCCGCCATTGATATTGTGTTTGCAATCCACCCCTGCACTTTACTCCAAAGCATGTCCTTTAGATATTTGAAAGCCCCGTTTTTCGAGTTGCCAATATCAGACGGCATTCCCAAATATTTCTCATTAAGTGTCTCGTTTGGGACATGAAGCAACTCTTTAATCTGCATTCTCACACTATCTGGCACTCCTTTGCTAAAAAAGATTGAAGACTTTGAAAAAATTATGCGCTGCCCAGTGGCCTGACAATATAAGTTCAGAACCTGTTTACCTCGTTTGCTCCCACACTATTAGCCTTGAAGAACAGCAGGCTGTCATCGGCGAATAAAAGGTGATTCACTGGTGGCGCTGAGGGAGCTACCTGTAAACCACTTAGATTGGATGACTCACTTATGGATTTAAGGAGGCACGAAAGGCCCTCTGCTGCTAACAAGAACAAGTATGGGGAAATTGGATCTCCTTGTCTGATTCCACGGATGGGCACAAACTCTTGTAATTTCTTACCATTAAACATGACAGAGAACTTCACTGTGGTCACCAGATTCATCACTATGTCCACCCACCTCTCTGTGAAGCCCAGCTTTAGCATAATGGCTCTCGGGTATTCCCATTCGACTCTGTCATATGCCTTCATCATATCAAGTTTCAGAGCACAAGATTGATGCTTCTTCACTTTATTACGCTTCATAAAATGCAAGCATTCATAAGTTGTTATGATGTTGTCCGTGATCAGTCTGCCTGGCATAAATGCTGACTGCTCCTCAGAAATAATGTCAGGTAACACTAGCTTCAGACGGTTAGAAATTACCTTGGATGCGATCTTGTATAAAACATTGCACAAACTGATCGGTCGAAACCAAGATAGGAGAGTGGGGTTTTTTACCTTGGGGATTAGGACTAGCACTGTCTCATTTATGCTAGCGGCTGTCTCCGTGCCCTCAACAATTTTCAGGACCACATCAGTGACTTCATTACCACATATATCCCAGTGTCGCTGAAAAAAATGTGCTGGGTAGCCGTCTGGACCGGGGGCTTTTAGTGGGAACATTTGAAAGAGCGCATTTTTTACCTCCTCTTGGGTGTATGGCGCGTTGAGAGAGTCGTTCATCTGCTGTGTAACCTTACGTGGCACTGTGTCCAGTACTTGGTCCATATTCTGGACCCCCTCCGACGTATACAACTCCTCATAGAAAGTAGTAGTTAACGCCTTCATCTCATTTTTATCTTCGGTTAGTTGCCCATCCGGACGTTGCAGGGCTCGAATAAGATTTTTCCGTCTCCTTCTGCTAGACCTGAGGTGGAAAAAATAAGTATTCTTGTCCCCATGCGTAAGCCATTCCAACCTTGCTCTTTGCCTCCAAAGCATTTCCTCTCTATGGTATAGCTCGGTCAATCGATCCACTATTTTGGTTTCCAGATGATTGGGGCCAGATCTTCCTAGGGAGTCGCGGAGCTCCTGTAGCTGTATCCTCAGCCGAGCTATCTCCTGACGGACGTTACCAAAGTGCGTGCGATCCCACACGGTTAGATCCCCCGCCAATGCATGCATCTTGTCCCTTAGCTGTTGGACCGAGGCTGCCGCACTAGATGCCCATGTTGTCTCAACCACAGCCGGCAGAGCGTCGTCCCGTTCCCAGCAAATCTCATACTTAAAAGGCCTTGGCCCACGCCTGCATGCATGCAATCCACTGTAGCGTACGTAGATGGGAACGTGATCGGATGTAGCGGCTGTTTTGTGCTGAAGCGTTGCTCCAGGGAAAGCCACCAACCAGGTTGGATTAGCTACACCCCGATCAAGTCTTACTCTGGTAAAAGTCCCTCCGGTGACCTTCTTCTCAAAGGTCCAGTTGCTTCCTGAGTATCCTATGTCCGAGAGACCGCAAGTATCCAAAGCATCACGAAATAAATCCATCTGGGCCTGGCTCCTGTTTCCCACACCATCATGTTCATGTGCATGGAGGACCTCGTTAAAATCCCCCATGACTAGCCATGGTAAGTCACTGGTCCCGACAATGCCCCTCAGCGTGTCCCATGTTTTGTACCGTTCATTTGCTTGCGCCTCACCATATACAAAGGTAACTCTTGTCCTGATATCTACCATTGCATCCGCAACAACATCAATATGATAATCAGAATAACCGACAACTTCGAGCTTTATTTCATCATTCCAAAAGATACATAATCCTCCACTTCTTCCACGACTGCTAACAGCAAAACTCTTATCATAACCTAAAGTTCCTGCTAGATTCTCTACTCGAGAGCCCTCTATTTGAGTTTCAACAATACATGCGATAGAGGGGGCAAGTTGCCTCGTGAGGTCACGAAGCTCACGAACTGTCGCGGGTTTGCCAGCCCCGCGGCAGTTCCAGCAAAGTAGACTCATTGCGCTCGGCGCGACTCCTCTAGGGAGCCCGCCAATCGCGCATCTGTATGGTTGTTGCTAGATGTAGCCTTCGAGCTTCCTTGCTCAAACAGAAGAATAGTGGATTTCGTTCTCTTCGGTTCCTGCTTGGAGGATGGGCTGTGAGGTACCACTGGAGGGGGTAAGGCGAGATGAGGTTGCCCCGAGCTGTTTTCTGCATGAGCTGGCATCACCGGCGCCCCCATGTGAACTTGTGACGCTCCCCGTTTTCTGTTGCTCTCAGCCATCGCCATATCAACATCGTCATTCAGACTTGGATCTCCCCGGCCCATCCACTGTGTGCTATCACGCTGACTTGGTCCCTGCTGGTTTGCTCCACGGCCTGCTCCGCGGCCAGCTCTGCCTCTTCCACGCCCCCTTCCACCACCTTGATCATTCTCTGCACCCGGGCCACGGCCTGGTCCCTTAAACCAATCTCCCTTGAGGTTTTTGAAAACAAGGGCCGATGGGGGATGAATCCCATCACCACATTCTTTAAACAGATGACCCATCATGCCACAGACAGCACACCAGTCAGGCAATCTCTCATACTTGACCCTGAAGATCTCCCTCTTCTTCTTCACCACCAAAGAGACGGCGTTCCTGAGGGGCTTTGTGACATCCACCTTTACACGCACCCTGAAAAAATTACCCTCAAAATCCTGGGATTTGGGTTCGGCATAGATAAAGTCGCCCACGGTTGCAGCTAGGGACTTGATCAGGGGAAAGAACAGTTCCGGGAGGTCATGAATTTGGATCCACATCTCAATCTTGTTCAAACTAATCGCTGAAGGTCTGGTTATTCCGTCATATGGCTCGATGACGACCGCCTTGCCCTTGAAATTCCATGGCCCATCCTCCATTACCCGCTCCCAATCACCAAGGCATTGTAGCGTGTATAGGTTATCCTCCAGTGGTCGGAACTTGACCTCTTGTGCTAGATCCCAGGCGACCCTCATGTTGCGGAAGAACCAGTACTGACTATATTGCTTCTCGATATGCACGCGTGCGATTGCCATCCAGCGGGCCGCTTCCTCCGGTATGTCGCCATCTTCCACCACTATATCCACCAGATCATCCTCTTTCAGCCCTAACTCCTTCATCATTGCTTCCATGTCGCTCATCACCGATTCAGACGCCGACGTTGAGCCCTCCATCAGATCTCTTGCCCGAGAACAACAGCGATTTCCGCGGGCGGGATGTTCCCTAGGTCCACCTCTTCTCTGCCACAATGCCGGCCGCCGGGAGGCGTCAGCGATCGGTGGTAGGAAGGCGGGAGGGGATCGCGATCTCCACGTGCGAGCGCCGCCGGGAGAAGAAAAACCCTAGCGAGAGGGGAAAACATGTACGTGTATTGTTCTTAACCCTAGCGCCTGCAGCCGAGTTAGCTGGGCTTGGCCCGTTTTGCTTTTTTTTCTTCTTCTGTGTTCAGAAGAAAGGTAAAAAAGTACAGGAACAAGGGATCGAACCTAGAACCTCATCGCTTCGAGCGCAACGCTCTAGCCACCCGGCCACAATCGCTTCTGTTAATATATATTTAGTCCACTTATTTATTATCCACGGCAGTTCAGTTTTTCTTGTTCTTTTTCCTTTTTCTTTTTTCCTCGTCCTTTTTTAAATTCTGTGAATTTTTTTCGAAATCCATGAATTCCTTTTCAATTTCGATGAACTTTTGTTAGATCCGATGAACTTTTTTCAGATTTGGTGAACTATTTTCAAAATCAATGAACCTTTTTTCAAATCCGATGGAAGTTTTTCAAATTTGATGAACTTTTTAAAGATTCGATGAAATTTTTCTGACAATCTATGATTTTTTCCCAAAACAATGAACTTTTTTCCAAATTTGATGAACTTTTTTCTAAATCGATGAACTTTTTTCAAATTTCGTTGAACTATTTTCATTTTTGTGATTTTTTTTCATTTAAATTCGTCAACCTTTTTTTAACCCTGAACTTTTTTTGTGAATGATTTTTTTAATTCCTGATTTTTCAAAAAAGCATACACACAGTCAACGGTCAACTAGTCACACCGTTCAATTGGTGAACATTGTTTCTCAAATTAGTGAACTTGTATGAAGTAGTATTTTATTATGCCGGCTGCTTTTAATCACTACGACCTGTGTGAGTGGTAGGCGTCGCCCCCTTTTCTGTATGTTTTTGCGCTACAGTATTTCGGTGCGTTACGTGTTCTTGGGCCGGCCCAGTAGGTTATGCTGTGAGTGCGCTACAGTATTTCGATGCGTTACGTGTTCTTGGGCCGGCCCAATAGGTTATGCTGTGAGCGCCAGTTTCGCTTCGGGGCGCTTAAGGCGCCGACTAGGACCTACCTTAAAAAAGTGACTAATTTACAAGGATATATATAGAATTTTACCCAAAATGGGGCCCCAAGAATTTGGGGGGCCCTGTGCGAGCGCACAGCTCGCACATGCCCCTCAACGGCCCTGACGTCCTACGAGGTTTCCCGAGGCTGACTATAGAATAAGAGAAACCGAAGGTGATTCTACCGCCAAATGATGAGCTTATGATATAGTAGTTGTGCTATAATGCAAAATCTTTGTTCCTGAATTTCCTCCACATAGAGATATCCGAGCGCTGCCTTTTTTTTTTCCTCACAGTTAAATAGAGATGAAAGCTTTGAGGGACGATGCGTTGTGACATTGTAAGTTTTGGATGCGGGCTTGTGATTTCGGGTGTAGATTTATCTAGATCTTGTACAAACTCTTTTTTTCTATCAATGCATCGAAACCGTAAGAAACATTTTCCATCTGCTTATAAAGCCTTAAACCACACTTTCTTATCTTCCTCTTTAACCTCTTAACCCTCGCTCCCCTCCCCTAGCCTGTGTCTTCATCCCCCTTTCGCTTTCGCTCTCCCACCCGGAAAAACCAGGCGACAATCCGGCCAACGCAGCCATGCGCCCGCTTATCCGAACCGCCTGCCTCCGCGCTCGTGTGCGCGCCATGGCCACGCTTCCCGCCACCGCCGCCTTCTCCTCCACACGCGCCCCTTCCCCATGCCCCTCTCCTTCGCGCGCCCGTCGCCTGCTCTTCGCCGCCCGATTCCTCCCCTCTGCGCCGCCGCCGCCGGCAGGGGCACGGGCGCTCCGGACGTCCGCGGCGGCGGCGGAGGCCGCCGTCGAGGTGGGTGGCGTCAAGATCGCGCGAGAGGGTGAGTTCTCTTGTCCCTGGTGCTGATGGCGGGATCTTGGGGACGGCTAGTGGGCCTCGGAGGAGGAGGGTTCTAGAATTTGGCAGTCGGGAGAGAGGTTCTTAGGCTTGGTTAACTTTGGCTGCTGGCATTGTTCCGCACTGGACCGTTTTTTTAACATGACCAGGCATAAAAGTCTTAGAATGGTGTTTAGGAGGAGGGTGAAATTGATACGCCTACTGCTCACATTCTTCGGGAGCTTACCGGCAGTATAACTGCTGCGCGGTCGATCGAACGGTTGGGTTCTGAGATGGAATGTCGTTGATTAAGGTGCTAATATCCCAACGGAACTTGGTGGGGAGTTAAATCGCAATGTATCACAGCCCCGTGTCAAGTCTCAAGCTAGCAGGCGCTGATTTGTTTTGATGTCCTTTGTAGATGTCGTCAAGGAGGATGACCCGACGAACAACGTGCCAGACACCATTTATTCAAAAATTGGTCTTCAGCTGCACAGGAGGGATAACCACCCTCTAGGGATTCTCAAGAACACTATCTACGATTACTTTGACAAAAGTTTTCCTGGCCAGTTTGTCAAGTTCGATGACCTCTGCCCTCTTGTTTCTACTAAGCAGGTATGATCTACCAATAGCTTATTGCTTATATTAGCTTGAATATAAAAGCTGAATGTTAGCTAAGAAGACCCTACATTTTTATGGTAATCACTTAAACATGGTGCAGCACTTGTGACTAACTAAGGGCAATTCTAATTATATGGTCAAATGAAACCTGGCACTTGGGGTGGAAAAGAGTGAGTGGAAAAAACACTAAGATTCAAAATTGTGAAAGAGTCCAATTGTTTGTTCCTTTGCTCTCCTGCTATCCTCCCTTTCTAGTGAACGGTCACTTAGTTGCTGTGTGCTGGTTCTCCAGATTAATAAATCTACAGCTAAAACCAACTATGGTTGTTCTTACCTTCTCACTGACCTTGAGGTGGTGCATTCTGCAGAACTTTGATGATGTCTTGGTCCCTGCCGACCATGTAAGCCGGAGTTACAATGACACATACTATGTTGATTCTCAAACAGTCTTGAGGTGTCATACCAGCGCTCATCAAGCAGAGCTGCTAAGAGAAGGGCATACACACTTTCTTGTAATTGGAGATGTTTATCGTAGGGATTCTATTGATTCAACTCATTACCCTGTCTTCCATCAGGTAACTTTATTTTCCCAGATTGTACTCAAGTGTTTTCAAAACAAGATATGTTATGATCTATTTATCTTTCACACATACAGATGGAAGGCTTTCATGTCTTCTCTCCAGATGACTGGTCAGGCTCTGGCATGGATGGGACAGCATATGCAGCTACTGACCTCAAGAAAACACTGGAAGGCTTGGCAACACATTTATTTGGTAAAAAATGCCTTGGCTTGCTCCTTGTCATCAAAGGAAATGATAAAATAGCTTCACATGTCAGCTAAACTAGATGAGAATATGTTGTGTGCAGGTGCTGTTGAGATGCGCTGGGTTGATACTTACTTCCCATTTACCAACCCATCCTTTGAACTTGAGATATATTTTCAGGTTTGTTGTACCAAGTGAATCGAAGTAAAACATGTTACACAGCTTGTGTCGACATGATACCTGGTCTGAAAGAACTGTACCACCTTTTCAGGGTGACTGGTTGGAAGTTTTGGGATGTGGGGTCACTGAGCAGGAAATTTTGAAAAGCAATGGTAGGACAGATCATGTTGCATGGGCCTTCGGACTAGGCTTGGAGCGACTAGCAATGGTCCTCTTTGATATTCCAGATATTCGACTGTTCTGGTCAAATGATCAGCGGTTCACATCCCAGGTATTGCTGCTACTATTGGATTGTTGGTTATCTCACTATGTTCACATATTAAACAAATACTGCATACTGCTGAGCCACAAATTGTGTGAAAAGTAATTGTCCATATTGAGGCAAGATAGCCTCTTAATCTCTCTCTGACCTATGTGTTCATCTATTCAGACAGCAGAGCTCATCTTTCTGTGCCACACCCTTTGATCTCTAGGATTACTAATTTACTGTATTTATAGATTATAAATTTGGGAAGACCGAGTGTTTGATCTCTAAATGGAAATCATGATAGTGTTGATTTTAGTTACTAGTAGTAAACTTGAAATTCTGATGTTAAGAACTTGTGTTTTCTATTTCTAAAAAGAGTTTAGCAAGAACAACTTATGTTTCCTAGTGAGTGTTTAACACTTGACATAATAACTGATATGTTTGGTCCTGAGTTCTGACATATGCTTCAAAACTCAGGTTACTCTCTTTAGCTTAGTTGGTATACCTCTGATCCATCTATTTAGTGCTATTGCAGTACTATCAGAAAATTTAGTTAACAGAACAAAATTTTGTCCATAACTCTATGCTGAACGAATTTCTTCGTATGCACACCTTCAACTTTATGGCTAAGATATGCGTATTGTTATTATCCAGTTCTCTAAAGGCAAGCTTGGGATCAAGTTCAAGCCATTCTCGAAGGTATGCAATATCATATACTACGTGTATCTGTATATCATTCGTAGATAATATTAATTTGTTCTAGTATTAGAGTGGTTCTGCATCTTGCAAAATGCTAGAAGGTCAATAGGATGCTGGAGATAATTGCTCCCATCTGGTTGAGCTTGTTTGACTATGCAAAGCATGCCCACCGGAACAAATTAAACCAAATCTTTGTGCATCCATTAGTTTGGATCATCTAACATTAGAAATTGCAGCTTAGATTGTTTGTGCCATCCATCTAATGGGTAAATGTGGTTAAATTTGTATTAAAAATGTATCCTAATATGATTTGCATTGATTGATCTGTATTCATCAAGCCACCCTAGCTGACTTTTTTCTGTTCAACAGTTTCCACCCTGTTACAAGGATATGAGTTTCTGGATAAATGATGAATTTACAGAGAACAATTTATGTGAGGTTGTCAGAGGAATTGCTGGAGATCTTGTAGAGGAGGTATGCACTCTGATTTGGACGCATGGCTGTAAATCGAATTTGTGTTAAGCACTTGCCATGTTCCAAATTTCTTAGTGAGATGACCAACAATTCACGCAATTTGTGGTTCAGCAGTATGCAGTATGCAGTATATCTTTAGTAAGTGGTACTCCAAGGAGTAGCATAACATAGCTCCAAGTTAGATGAAGAATGTGCTCTAGTCTCTGCATGCTTATGGCAGCCTTGCTTTGTACTCCATCTGGCAATGGTTTAGTTAGTGCCTGACTTTCCTTGCATTGTTTGTAGCTCCTTCTGCTAGTATGGTACATTACGAGTCTAGTTCATTTCCATGGGCCCCAACTGTTGTCAGTGTCCACAACTCCATGTAACATGCATACCTATAGGCAAACTATTTTGCTGTTTAATCTCTATCTTAAAATGCTAGCGATAATTGCTGGGAGCCTAAGCTTCTTCACCTAGTGTTACTAGTTTGTGGTATCATGGAATTTGATAGGTCCACATCTCTCTCAATCTAAAGGGCTGTTTTTTTGTTTTACAGGTAAAACTAATAGACAATTTCACAAACAAGAAAGGCATGACGAGTCATTGCTACAGGATAGCCTATAGGTCAATGGAACGGTCACTCACAGATGAGGAGATTAACGACATGCAGGTACATGCAACCGAGTTACATTATACTATGATGTTCAAGTGCTGTCATGATTTGATCGGATTCTGATCTTAACTACAATTTGGGTTGCAGTGGAACGTGAGAGAAGAGGTGAAAAGTAAATTGAGAATTGAGCTGAGATGAAACGGAGCTGGCTCGCGTGTTCTTTGTATGTAAATTTATTGAGAAGTTTATTAATATATGGAGAAATGGGGGCCATTTTGATCTTGTAATAACCCACATCTTG
>NC_041389.1:145666939-145691033 GCF_002162155.2 Triticum dicoccoides | reverse complement strand
AACCAAACCCCCTTAGCATAGTTAGCACGTTACATTTTGCTGGATTCCAGCCATTTGAAGATAATTATCCATTGCTCAGTTCTGATTCAAACTGATGTTTGGCAGACCGAACTTGATAAACAGCATTTTCCCACCAGTTGTTCTTTTCTTCCTTGGTACGTTGTTTATCTAGGCACATGCATCTACGGATACATCAGTTATATTTTATTTTTTTCGAAAAGGAGGCATAAGCTTTGCCTCATCCATTAATTAAGAAGGAGAATAGAGTTTGTTTGTTACACCACACATATTACATGAGGTCCATTACTCTCCCGGCATTATGCTACCCAATTTGTGTGCACCCGCGGTAACCCAAAGTCTAGCTTCTCTTTTGATGGTGTTGAAGATGACCGGCGCAGGTGTTGACTTGTGCCTGAATATACGAGTGTTTCTCTCATTCCAAATGGTCCACCCAACTAGCATAGTGAGGGATGCCATGGCCTTTCTATTGGGGATGTTGCTTCCAGACATGTTTCTCCACCAAAGCGAGAGAGAGTGCAAATTGTCCCAAGTTGACATGTCAATCATATGGAGACCAAGCCAATTTTTGATGAGGTTCCAAATCCTAAGGGTGAAGTGGCACTTGTAGAAAAGATGGGCTCCATTTTCTTGCACACGCTGGCAAAGCAGACACAGTCCACAATTGCCAACCCCTCCTAGCGAGTCTGTCAGCCGTCCAAATCCTATTACGGGTTGCAAGCCAAGCAAAGAATTTCACCTTCGGCGGAGCCCAAGCGCCCCAAATGTAGCAGTGGAAGGTGGTGCCCATAGATCCAATGAATTGTGCATGATAAGCCGATGCCGACGAATAAAAACCACTTGTTGAGTGCTTCCAAACTATCTCGTCGATGGCATCCTCGCGTAGGTGGGTGTGGCGAATTTGCTCCCAAAGTATGAGAAATTGTCTAAGGTGCTCCATGGTCAGAACCATATTGAGGTTTATCTTGCGAATCCAAGCATCATCCGCCAAGGCCTCCTTGACTTTCCAATTTTTTCGCGAGGAGGCCAAGTAAATGAGAGGAGCAATGTCCTTCGGTTTCTTTCCATTGAGCCAAGGGGAACCCCAAAAGGGGGCAATGGCACCATTGCCAATTGAGATGATGGTAGAGGCGTAGAATAGGTTGATGTCCACCTTGTCGCATGGGTTCCCCATACCCACCCAAAGCTTGTCCGGGTCTTTCCACTCATACCAAAGCCAACGCAAACGCAAGGCCCGAGCAAACTTGTCAAGGTCGAGCACACCAAATCCACCAAGATGCTTTGGTCGACACACAGTAGCCCAATTAACCTTGCACTTTGCGCCGGTGATTTTGTCTGTTCCCGCCCAAAGGAAAGCCCTCTCGATTTTGTTGATGCTCTTTATTACGGGTGGCGGGATGATAAGTGGAGTGGCATGGTAGATGACTTGCGAGGTGAGCACCGACTTGACAAGGCTACCACAACCCGTAGTGGTGACGTTCTGCCCATCCCAAGGTACCAGCCTTGCGGCAACCTTATCTTCAAGGAATTGAAAATCTGCTCTCTTGAGTTGCCATATGGATAGTGGTAGGCCCAAGTAACGGATGGGAAAGTGAGCTCGGGTCGCCGGCAAGTTATGGAGGATCTCTCCTAGGTTGCGGTTGCTACACTGGATGGGGACATAGGATCTCTTTTGGAAGTTTGTCTCTAAACCGGTGACGTCACCAAAGCAGCGCAAGATGGACGACAGGTTGTCCATATCTTGTTTGATGGGTGCCATGAATACCATTGCATCATCAACATAGAGTGAGGTCCTACAAATAGCCCCACGACCTCTAATCTTATGGAGTAAGCCATGAGCAGTGGCCAAATCCAACACTTGTTGGAGAGGGTCAATGGCGATGACGAACAATAGGGGCGAGAACGGGTCTCCTTGGCGAAGGCCCTGTCCATGCTTAATAGGGGGGCCGGGAACACCATTGAGTAGAATCCGGGAAGTGGATGTGCAAAGGAGGGCCGCAACCCACTCACGAAATTTGCTAGGAAAACCTCTTCGTTGGAGGAGATCAAGAATGTAATCCCAACGTACGGAGTCAAAAGCCTTCCGAATGTCAAGCTTGAGAAGGATGGATGGAGTTTTGCTTTTGTGGAGCCGGCGAGCAAGATTGCGCACATACATGAAGTTATCATGAATACTTCTCTTCTTGATGAAAGCGCTTTGAGCCTTGGAGATAAGCTTGTCCATATGAGGCCCAAGACGGACCGCAAGCAACTTGGCAATGATCTTGGCTATGGCATGGATTAGGCTAATAGGTCTATGGTCACCAATTCCCTCCGCCCCAGTTATATTTTCGAGATGGTGGAGCTGATTGTGCAATTGATTGTACTGTGTACTGTCATGCAGTTTGGCAATAGTGATCCATTTTGTAATACAAATGAAATCATGATCTCTCATGACAAAAAACACCATCTGGATGTAAAATTGCAATGTCTGAAGAAAATAAACGATGTGAAGCTCAGACTGAAAATTAGAAATGGAGAGTAACATCATTCTGTCCTCGCTACTGTGACCTGAAGAGAAAATCTGATCGGTAACAAGTAGTACAGGCTAACCATTGAAGCAGCCCATGCTAAAAATTTATCCTTTCGAAAATCAGTACTACAATTCTGACAGATCCTCATGAATTTTCCTTTGTCATGATGAATGTGGAAAGAAATGCTGATAAATGAGTGGAGTAAAAGATGCTCTCCAACTAGACAAATACAGTATTGAACTATATTTTCCTTCAATCTCATGCGGTACTAAATAGCAGACATTCCAGCGAGTTCCCGCAGCTTCTCGCACGCGCGAAAGTGATAGCTGTTTGAGGGCCTAACCTTGCGAAGGTGGCAAACCCACTGAAATTTTTGCAGAGTTTGTTAGGAAATCACAGTGTAAGAGGCTCAAATAGAAACTAATCCGAATGGATCGATTCAATCTGTAGTAGCTGTAAATCCCTAATAAAGTTTCAATGTAAAAAATGACGATAACTAGAGCTTTGGATTGATGGTTTGTATAATCATATCCTACTGATCTTTAACTAGTTGCCGGCTTTCATAAGTACACTCACAAAGTTTATATTTATCAAA
This sequence comes from Triticum dicoccoides, assembly GCF_002162155.2. NCBI lineage: Eukaryota > Viridiplantae > Streptophyta > Magnoliopsida > Poales > Poaceae > Triticum > Triticum dicoccoides. Next base: position 145,687,907 of record NC_041389.1, on the reverse strand, counting down.
AAATTTCTCTCAAGAGTTGCAAATGATTTAACAAAATAGCATGATCAAAACTTGTTGAATAAAGCAAAAAAATTATATATACTCCCTCCGTTTCTAAATACAAGTCCTTTTAGAGATTTCAATATGGACTACATACGGATGTATATAGAGTTATAGACATGCTTTAGAGTGTAGATTCACTCATTTTGCTCTATATGTAGTCCATATTGGAATCTCTAAAAAGACTTATATTTAGGAACGGAGGGAGTATATATGTTATTTTACGGGTCCTCAGTTCCTCACCCTTTATAAAGTGATTTTACACCCTCTGTCAGGACAACCTGTGAACCAAGAAAAGAATGTATAAGATACATTAGCGGCTTAAGACTTGAGATCTGTGACCTCCAAATAAATGAGAGCATTTTTCTTACACTTAATTCCCAACATAAACTATAGATACGGCATGTGGTTCTAGAAAATGTGAATCCTCCTATAGTTGGTGGGGATAACTTTCTATATTCCTGTTTTGAATAGAGTGCCAATTGTTGGTACTCTGTAAAATTAATGCATTTCTACTCTTCAAATATGCTCCTTTCTCATATTGTGCCAACTACTATCTACTAACCGTGCAATTTGGTTCTGTGTTAAGTGACTAAATTTAATACTCCCTCCGTCCCATAATATACAATAGTGTCAAAAACGCTCTTATATTATGGGACTGAGGGAGTATTATTTACCAAAGTTTTCCAATTTCATTCACGGACGCACACTTCAAAATACAAATTCACAGCTAAGGATGAAGATTAACACCTGGTAAGCACAGTGGAAACCATTCCTGTATACTCTGGCACCTTTGGACTCCCGTTGCAGCATTAGCCTTGTTTTGATCATGTCAATAGGTGCAGTCACAAGTGTACCAGCCGTTCCAGCGATGCAGCTCGACCTTCCAGCCACACAGAAAAATAGCTATCAACATATTTCATCCAAGTATAGGCATCAAAATGCAGGATAAATTTCACAGTACATGAGATGTAATTGAAAACCTTCTTCAAGTGGTGTCCACATCAGCAAGACCTAAAGTAAATAAAGAAGAAACTTCAGTGGTGGCTCAATTAGTAGTACATGCGACAATTTCATTCCTTTCGATCAAAAGACAACAAAAAAAAGTGCATACCTGTTTGGCCTCATCATAAGTTGCCATTTGTGATGCCGTGAGGCAGCCTGCTCTCACCATAGCTGGGCCAACTCCTTTCCAAAGCGCTTTGACTCCTTCCTCTGATACAATTTCCCTCATCACTCCAATTGTACTAGTTCTGCTTGTACTCATCTGTGACCTCACCTATAGGATGTGCCCAGATCAAGATCAAGTCCATAAAACTATTTCATACTTTGAATTAAGTATCACGATACCGTACCTTTAAAACCTCCATCGGATTTGTCAATGCAGTTGCTAGGGCACCAGCAACTACTCCGGATGCAAATTTAAAAGCAAAGTTTGTTGAACCAAATGCATAGCTGCAGACATGTTTGCAGGGCTCATACAATCCTAATCGAAGGCCACCATAGATGAGGGATCTAGTCAATGCTGGTGCAAATCCCAGATAGAGTGATCGAGGCCCTTCCCTTTCTACCATTTGTGTAAATATTGCCCCCTGATAGGTTCACTAAAACTATTAAATTTAGCATTAATAGGTGATACATAGATGATGCGACACCTGAGGCTGTGCTTACCATTCCAACTAAGTTTCCTCTTTGCCCAGCAAGCTGCATTTGGAGTCTAATTTTGATAACGTCTGCAAGATGAAAACGATGGTACATATATAAAGGGTTTCTTATTTCTTGGAGAAACAAATATACATAAAAGAGTGGCCATCCTTTTACAGCGTTATCATTTAGCAGTATATCACTAAACAATTCACTGTTATCAATTTACAGTCCAGGTGCTACTTGACAAATATCTCCGAAAATTCACAACAAATCTGGACCATGCGACCTCCTTAGTTTCGGTCAAACCAATATATGTTTAATTTGCTTTGGCTCCACATCCATATGTCCCCTTTTGTTTGCTGATGTTAACCATTATCCACTATGATCCCGACAAAAAGGCTCATTTGTCGCACTCTGTTTTTTGGTATCAAACCCTACTAAATGTTTGAATGGGGAAATACACCAAGCCAAGAATTTAAAATAAATGCACTGATTAGGAGAAGTAATAAGCATAGACAGCATATAATACATGCATTCCATTCAAATACACGTCTCATTTATATCAACATATAGACCATCATGCATGAGAACAGATATTCCCAAAGCACAGCTTATCATGTGCTATGATGGATGACACTTTTCAACACAGCCTGTTGTGCTGGGAGAACTATACCTTAACCTAATTCAATAAAAAAAATCTGTTGTTTTACTGACACGGTTATTTCCTACAGGGAATATATCCCAAGCTTCTATCTACTTAAACATAGTTTCCAGTTCCACCACACATACCTATTCATTGCAAATCAGATGTGCTTTTCTTTGGAAAGAGCTGCTAATTTTTCGTTGACACAATAGAAGAGTTTACAAGGTCTTAGGGCACAAAAAGGCGCATCTCGACTCTGCACGGCACTGCGGCTCAATGGAGACAGAGGCCTGCTCTCTTGATGTTATGTGGCGAGCACATGGCATCACCCGGCATTTTGCCTCATCCTTTCAACTTGTCAAGGAACCGGCCTTGGTCATCTCCTTTCTTTTGAAGAGGCGGTGGCGAACGGTAGAATCTGTCGCCCGGCTTCTCAGCCAGCAATGTTTAGAACTGATGGACGCAAGTAAAACTAAGCCTGAAGCCCTGAACTATGACAGATTACCGCAAGGCTAGAACATGGTACTAGCAAATCTGTTCTCCCCATCAAACCCAACCCAATATATAATACTGTTAGTTAACAAAGTAGCGTGCAGGAGCAATTGGCTGACCGAGCGGATGCGTGACGGCGGTGGCGACGGCGACCGCGGCGCCGCTGGTGCCGAACTGGTACAGAGCGTAAGGCGCCGCGCCCCGGGGCGGCGTGCGTGCGTCTCCGGACATCGGCGATGCCATTCCTCTCCGCGCCGGATCCCCCTGGCCTAGTCGCGCGGGACGGAGAAACGAGGGAGACGAAGCGATCAAGCAGATGACGGAGGGAAACAAGATTTGAGCTCGGGACGGAGGGAATCGGGTATATATTCTTCTTGCAATTCCTGCTCCGGTTCTCGTGGGGGAGAGCGGAAGAACTATCGCCTGAATCACCACAGGGCGACAATTAGATTGTGCAATCGGTCTGTGATAAAGATGTAGAAGATTCCTTTCTGTTAGCATCAACAAAGGGCATTTGGTCTAGTGGTATGATTCTCGCTTAGGGTGCGAGAGGTCCCGAGTTCAATTCTCGGAATGCCCCGATTTTTTCTTCTTTACATAGTAGAATGCCCGTGCGTTGCTACGGGCTTTTGAAATATTTTACAGATGTTATATGAACATAATGCATGTTAAATTTTACATATAGAAAAAAGATAGCACAACCATAACCAGGTAATAATTGAAGTTCACCTCACTTGCAATATAAAATGACTAAAAAAGGCAATTTGACGATGTATACATATAGAGCGATTATCCAACTAACAATTTGTTACAAATTAAGAATTGCTTGATACGCTTAAAATATTCTCACATAATATCAGGATTGTTGTCTTTAACATCATTCACACGATATTTGATCAAATATAATACAAACTTCTTTCTCAACTCATTCCCATCCTGCGCAAAAACACTATGTAGTTAGCATGAATACTTCGTGAACGTCACCAGAATACATCTCTATCTCTCACATATATGCAAATAATCATATTTAACATGTACCTTTTGTATTATTATGTATAACATACATATAAAGAAGGATTATTTTCTCGTGATGTTTCAGTACGACCCATCATTGTTACGTCATTGCCTATGTCAGTTGCTATTTTTAAAACACTATCCAAGTCCATCACTTTTTAATCTCCGTTGAAGAAAACTTAAACATATAAACATATAAAAATATAAGAAATATTTTATACTACATTATATAAACATTTATAATAAATTAAAATAAAAGTGAGACTAACACAACTTTTTATATTTGCAAAAATGTTTTTTAGACAAATTTGCAAAAAAAACTAACTTTTATTTGACGAGGAAATAAAACTAACTGAGTACCCCTAATTAGATTTTTTTAGACAGCCTGAGGCATTCATCCAGGGCCCAAAACTCTTTGAGCAGCGGATGGGCCAGCCCAAGAGTGGACGGGCCGAGCTAGAGACTGATAGATTTCTTCTGTGTTTTCTTTTCCACCTACTATACATCTTATCCAGTTCTCAAAGAAATACTATACATCTTATCCTCACGGCATCACACAGTCCTCTAACTCTCTCAGCTCGAGCCTGATCCCGTCCCTGCCGCTTCCCGTCCATAGACGGCGTCGCCGCATTCTTGTCTCCCCTCCACGGCGTCGGCCGGCCCCTCCTCTCCCAGCCATCTCTCCTCCATGTCGCGCGCCGAGCCCGTCCTCCCTTCCCTCGATGGCTTCGTCCGCATCCTCCTCCGACTGCCACGGTGGCTCGATTGGTTCGATCCACCGCCATCCACGCCCGACAGGTTATTCCGACGATGGGGCGGCGGCGAAGCTTAGCGCGATGACAGAGCCTTCCTCCAGCTCTACCAAGAAACCCTCGCTCTCCGTCCGTCTTCCTCCCTTTGCCAGCACCACCTAGCGTCGCCATGGTCGGTGGCCGCGACCACCAACAAGAGGAATCGCGAGGCGGCGGCGGCGGCACCAAGGGGAAGCCGCAGCCCGTCACTGCCAAGGAAAAGCGGGTCACAGCTAAGGTACGCATCGTTGGAGCATGGGTGTTGATTTAGAGTATGGGCTGCTTGAGTTTGAGCTGAAACCGGAATGTTCTTGACTGCATGGCAGGAAGTGTCGGAGTCGAGGAAGCCCGACTACAACCTTAAGAAAGTAATTGTTACTTTCATCATGTTTCCAGTAGTATCAGTTTCTGTATGTGATGCCATAATTTTATTCCAGTAGACAAGTTGCAATTTGTGCCTGAATCGCCACCTCTGTTTATGATGATTCAGTACCATATTTTGGGCAACTCTAATTTTGTTTGCTCGCGGCACCTAAATATTAACAGGACATCGAAGTACTATGGGGAAAGATGATAGGTCGTCATTTGAGCAAGGAGGATATAATCAAGTAAGTGTCACTATCAAAGCCTTGTGAGTTGCGACATATGTTCAACTTCTTATGTACATGGATTTCTCATCTCTACAGGCTAGTTACCGAGGCCCTCCGTAAAATGGATTGGAAATATTTGGAATTTCTGGATCCCATGTAAACGCATCTGTTCTTCAACTAAGTTGCTGACACTCATTCTTTATGAATGCGTTGCATATGGTGTTTTGGTACTTATTCTGATAGCCACCATTTTTTGTCAGACATGTGTGTAGTGGTTCTCACACTCAAGAGAGTGGCAAGGTACATTTTCTGTTATTTTTTTCTCTTTCCATTTTCTTATTATATCTTAAGAGACATATTTCAGAGTGATCACTTGGTTTAACTTTGCCCACTCATTTGTTTTATCCGATATTTATTTATTAACTTCTGCAGATTCTAGAGACACTAAATAGTCATGCAAATTGAACTGTACAATAGTTGGTGCCTCACACTGCATATTCAGTATTATTTTCCTTCTCGCTTATTTCCAGTGTGCTTTTGCAATTTAACACAGTAATGATTTTCAGGTTAGGACGCATATTATCAGAATCTTGAAGAAGCAGATTATGAAGCTTGATGTCAGTGATTATGGATGCCTTGTAAGTGATGTCTATATATGTAATATATTTTAGTGTTCAAATAGGATCATACTGTGTGGCTTCTATGCTTTAACCTATACAAACATTCTCCCAGTGCACAGTAACTTCAGATGGTTTTATGCTTCCAAGCGATTAATCATCAGCTGAACTAACATGTCTTTTATCCTCCAGTTCTTTGTTTGTCTTCTCTCCATTGTCGATGACAGAAAACTTGTTACTAATTCTAACCGACACCAATTGTTTGCTTGAAGCAAGCATTATGCTACCATTACAAGCAATCTGAAGAGACAATGCTTATAGCTTACTTTCAATATTTGTAGGTTCTATTTGAAGAGCTGACAAAGCAGTTAAAGGAAATCATATTGATAAGGTAAGAGGAATTCCAAGCTTATAATGTGCTTATTTTTACTTGTTAGTTATATGCACATGAGACTATTTATGATAGAGCTCCTTGCTGGAACAGACCGGGAGACGCCAATTGCTGCAGCTATTGCACACACTTTGCTCACATTATCTGACTCCGGCTGATTCAGTTTGTCTGAATTTCAATGTGCCTTCCCTTATTTCACTAAAAAAATATCAGTATATATAACACCACCTAATAGTACCAACGAATGACGTACGAACTGCTCCATTAGGAGTAGAGATACGTAGTTCCTTATCCATGTATTTCTAACAAGAGATTCTATGCAACTGAAGTTTAAGTCATTATTTTTATTTCTATATGATATTAGATGCCTCAGGTTTTTACCATATTGAGAAGCAGATGAATTAGAAAGAAATATGAAACCTTAGTAATTTTGTTCTTCTTTACCAAGTCACTGTCCAAGCATCTTCCTCCTGCATATGTTGGAAACTTCACGCTGTCTCTTGTTATTTCTAGCTTAAACAGGTCCATCTTTGACCAAGTATAGGACGGGCAGATGTCGCGAAAGGAATACTCATGGTTTCTGAAGACTGACCATGCTCCCTCGAGTACTACGCAGCAACAAACTCAGGTCAGTGTGCATTAAGATCTACAATAGTATGTGGTTGTAATGCAGAATTGAATACTTTACCTTGAGTTGCTATAATTTGATCCGGCGACTTCATGTGCTAAGGACTTCCTTGTAGACTATGTTCTTCATGGTCGTTAATAAGGGCTCAGATCTTTTTCGCTTATTTGAATTATTGATTTGTTCCTTGCCCTTGCCCTTGCCCTTGCCCTTACCATTGTCGTTGTCCTTGATGGCGAGAATCTTAATGTTCCTCTTCGCAGTGGCTCTAGACAATGCGACGTAGAGCTGACCGTGAGAGAATATCGGGTCTGGTAGGTACACCCCGACAATCGGGATGGTCTGCCCTTGTGCCTTGTTGATTGTCATGGCAAAACTGAGCCTAATAGGGAACTGCTTCCTCTTGAACTTGAAAGGGAATATATCGTCATCGGATGGGCAGAGAGGTATCCGAGGAAGGAACACCCTCCTACCAGCATGTTGTCCTAGCACGATTTCTGCGTCGATGGTGTTCCTTTGGAAACCCCGGACCACAAGCCTTGTGCCGTTACACAACCCATTAGCTGGATCAATGTTTCTCAACAGTATAACGGGGCAATTTAACTTCAGTTTGAGCGCATGCGGAGGCAGCCCGTTGGGAGTTAGGTTGTTCAGGAACTCGGGGGCATAGTAGCCATGTGGATCATCCTCTGCAATATCAAAACTGTGGTAGATCTTCTCTTCGCCCTGGAAGCGCTCTATCATGCGTGTGTTTACCTTATCAATGTTGTCGTTCTTGGTGGAGAGGATCGCTCGAGATGTCATGTAATTTGGATCAGCCATGTTGTCGTCTAGAGCAGGAAATACATGGTCGATTAGCTTCTCTAGGTCAACGCCGTCTTCTGTTGGCTGCACACAAATATCTTCTGGGAGCCTTATGTTGCCTTCCTCGTCGGTTTCCTCGGTGTCGTTGCCTACCCTTAGCAAGTAATCTGCGAACCACGGGTCGTTATGCGCCCTCATGTTGGTGAGGAGCCTTAGGTGGCGCATGCCCTTCCATATGTACGAACTCCGCAAGGTCGCATCAATTATCTGACCCCGTGACCCCTTCCTGACGACCGGAAGCACCTGCCTGAAGTCCCCACCGAACACGACAGTCTTTCCCCCGAATAGTCGGTCCCGTCGTCCCATGATGTCCCGCATGCTATTGTCCAGTGCCTCAACCGCTTGTCGCTTCGTCATGGTGGCCTCGTCCCATAGGATGAGTGAAGCCATGTGCAGGAGCTTGGCCGTTCCACTTTGCTTGGTGAAGTTGCACGACCCCCCATCTTCAATGCTGAGTGGGATCTTGAACCTCGAGTGGGCTGTCCTTCCTCCAGGCATGATGGAAGCCGCGACGCCCGACGTCGCCGTAGCCACCACGATCTTGCCCTCGCCTCGAACCTTTGCGAGCAGTGCCTTGTATAGGAAGGTCTTCCCAGTGCCTCCCGGGCCATCGACAAAGAATACACCCCCATCACCAGCATCGACTGTTGCCAGTATCTCGTCGTATGCAAGCCTCTGCTCAGGGTTTAGCGAGGACGCTAAACCAGCATCGTTCGCGTCAACCTCGATGGAGGACTCCTCGGTGACTTCTCTGGCCTCGCCTCCAGTAGTGTCATAGGTCTCATCGATGTCCGGAAGAGGGAACAACACTATGTCTTTGCCCATGGATTGTAGCATGCCCCTTATGTCAAGCAACACCATCTGCTCCACTGCCTTTGAGCACGTGTGTGATCGGCGGTAGTCATCAGACATTGCCTCTAGGTGCCTATCCCATAGACCGCGCACGTCACCTGGCTCGCAGAATACCAAGATTGTTGCAAAGAGCCTCCTGAGTGAGGCTGGCATCGCGAACTGTGTTGACTCTATAAGACACTCGTCAAGCGTGTTGTCGGCCTCGATGAGGCCCAATCTCTTGGCAGCCTCACGGAAGCTATGACAGAGCACACCGCCCACGGTCCGCAGGTCCTCGAAGGATGTCTTGCCTGGTACATGGTTGAGCAGCACTCGCAGAAAGTACCGCTCCCCCTCGGCTGGATGGGCCGACACGATTCGACCTACTTGGTGTTGCTTTTCTCTCGGCCTCCAGTATTTCTGTCTCTGCCATGTGAAACTTCCCGGAAAGTCCTTGTACAGGATATCCCGAGCCCACACATGCTGCTGATTAGCGAGGAAATACTCTGTCAGCATTGACTTAGATGCAGTATCACGGGCGACGACATCAGTCAGGTCCTCTCCTGCTTTGAACGTGACACTATTCATATTAGGGAGATGAAGCGGCAACTGTAGGACCGACGGGAAACTCCCAGAAAGGTTGAAGCCGAATATCCTCCACATTGCCTCTGGTGGAGTAACCCATCTCGCATCAACGTACCTTTTAATCTCGTCTACAACCCCGTTGCTGTCAGGCTGGTCAATGCTGAATGAAGCTCGATCGTGACCCTTGTATACGTATTTGTAAAGGTACTTGACGGCCTTGATGCTGGAGCACACCTCGACATTTATGTGCCAGTTGAACATCCGCAACAGATAAGGGTTGTAAGGCACGACCCATCTGTTATCCAACATTTGACGACGGACCTTAGCCTGACGACCATCGTCTCGCCGTCGATAAACCGGGTATGAATCCTTCCCTTGTAAGGTGTTTTGGTTGAACGGTCGTGGGTACTTGCTCTTGCACTTCAAGTCTTGCATGCACACATTTTTGGGATTAAGATTGCCACATGGGCCGTGCATCATATGCTTCACGACCATGGCATAGAGCTCTGGATACTTATGCCTGTCTGGGAGCTCTGCAGATATGATGCGGTCATACTGCTCTGGCACCACGAGTTTATAATTTGAATTCATGATCAACAGGAAGTGTGCATGGGGGAGGCCCCTCTTCTGGAACTCGACGACATACACATGCGCTACCACAACACCAAGGATGTGCTTTTTGAACAACATCTCTTTCATGGTCTCTAGCTTGGCCTTGAACACGCGTGCGACAAGATCTGGTCGGTCCTGCGGTGTCTGGCCAGGAAGCAGCTCATTCAGTATCTCCTCCCAGCTAGGATTGCATGTCATAGTCAAAAAGATGTCAGGCTTCCCATATGTCTGCACCAGTGCCATGGCGTCCATCTGCCTCCGCTTCATGTCTCGGTTGCTTCCTTGATGCGTCCCTGGCAGCACGATCCTCTTCCCAACAGCGCTCGCCCGCATCTCCCCAACCGCGATGCTATCCACAAGGCCTTGGTATAGATCGGCACGTATCTCTCTCTGGTGGTCCCTGATCCACTTTAGCCTACATCCCTCAATCTTGATGAACATGTCGACACCCCACTGCTGAAACAGGCGTGCTCCATGTAGTATGGGGTTGAATATCGCAGGGCGCGTCTGTAGCCGGTAACAGTAGTAGTCCCTAACAGAGACACACAACCGGCTGTTCCCCTCTGTGGAAAGACGTGAAAGAAGAAGGTTAGGTACCATATGGAAGGATAGAGAACTTTTTCTGGCATATAAGCATAACAACCAGGTGCACCTGAATCATTATCACGGTTTCCTCTTGGTTGTTGTGCAACCTCCCAAGGGACATTGTGCTTAGGGATATTTGGATGCCAACCAAGCTCCCCCCTTGGAAAAAAGAGGGGATACGAGAGCGGGTCATAACAGCCATCTGTGGCATGTATACTATACTTCTCGTTGTTGTCCCCATAGAGTGTAATGTTGCGGTTGAACCTGTTTGCTAGATCGCTTCCCTCGACCCAAATCGCAGCCACCTCGGATGACACGGGTCTATTATATCTTCGTTGGTCTAGTTTCTGGTCAATGTTGAGGTCTATCCGGTACTCCTCGAGGTTTTCCTTGTGGGCACCCAAACTCCTAAACTGTTGGGAGTAGGGGTTTTCCCTAAGGACGTCCACTAACTTGCTGACAACGTGCTGGTCCAATTGCTTGGTGGCCTCCTTGCGATGGCTTAAGCTGGGATCGTCATCATAGAAGTACAACTGCAGATGTTCAGGGCGAGATCTTGGACCGAACGAGTGCACCTTGTGGTACATAGTGCCATGTGCCCGAAACGTGTACACCCCGGACTTCATGTTTGTGTAGTTGTTGTCTAGGCTGACGCCAAGGGTAGTGAAGGCAAAGTGCCCGTTGAAGAACCGAATGCTCTCTCGGAAATGCCGAGAGTCTGCATCCGCGCTTGACCATAACCTCATCAGCTCTGGGATAGGCTCTGGTTCAGCTAGCTCAATCTCCTCGTTCCGACAGCAAAAGCCGTCAGTCTCGTACTGGAACTTCTTGGCCTTGCAATGCTCGCAGTTTGCCGCGTGCTTCAGGATGTGCGTGCTGTCTGGGATGTTCGAGTAGACATAGTCGAAAGGATCTAGGTTGATAGATCCCGTGTTGGAGGATTCTACGGGCTCATCGAGGTCCGAGCTATCAGTGTCGGATGCTGCAAGCATTGTGGAGATATAACAAGTCATAATGGGATGCACATCATAAACCAATAATATAGAGGGATGAGCAGCGAAAGGCGCCTCGGAGTACCTTCACCGGCAAATAGGTAGTACTCATCATCCATGAGGTCACCAGAGAGTGCATTCTCGTCCATGATGCCGCTAAGGAAGGCCTCCATGTCAACTGTAACATTGTTGAGCCGGTAAGTAATGGTTTTAATTGTGAGTGCACACCAAGAGGGGAGTAAACATGAGAGGGTTACCATTGGTTCCGATAGTGTACGATGGCATGTTTGATGAAGGGGAGGAAGCTGGTGAAGCAACTCCTGTGGGCGGTGCTTCTGAACTTGCTGCTGCTCTGTTCACATCTAAGGTACTTGCATCTGGGCCTGGAGGCCTCCGCTTTTTTTGAAAGCTTGCATTACGACGATCTAGCAACGCTGACTTCTCACCTTCTGGTATGCTTTTCCCGCGCACTCTTCGTTTTAAGGCACTCCCTTGAATGTTCTTTGCTCCAATACTTTGTTTCTGAGCTCGCTCCCGAGCCCTACGCTGTGCTCTGCTCTCCTGCCTCTTCTCACGGGCTTGATTTTGCTGGTCGTCTATTTGGTGTTCATTGGTTTGCTGCGAGGGATTTATGAGTTCGCTGGGGGCATCATTATCATCCAGGGTACGACTAAGGTACTCGCCTGCACCATTGTGGAGCCGTTAAATCCTGGTTCAATGCACATGGACACAACAAGTAAAGTAAAGATGGAAGGGTTACCGTCTGATTCGAAGTTGTTCCCAGCCTTACTCGCAAACCGGGGGGCAGGGGCAGGAGCTGAAGCTTCAGATTCTCTGAATGCCAATGCATGAGTGCTCGACATCAGGTTGGGTGTAGCTAAGGTATCTGCATCAGGGCGCGGCATGGCGATGGATTCAGCGCAAGGGGTGTTGCACCTAGCCGCGAGTCTCTTCTTGCGGTGAGCTAGCATGTTCTGCTTCTCCTTAGGTGATATGTTTTGCAGACGTGTTCTTCGGCGGGCGTTTGTCTCTTGCTTGTCATGGACTGACATATTTTGGTACGCCGCCCTTCTAAGGGTGTTACTCTGTTGCTTCTCCTCTGGTGTCATTCGTTGCCTGGCTTCTCTTTGACGGGCAGTCTTCTCCTCCTCTGTTTTTTTCCTAGCTTCTCTGCGACGTGCATTGATTTCCTCCTTCTGTTCAAGTGTTAATCTATTTCGCCGTGCTATATATTGATCTCGCCTTTTCTGTTTTCTATCTGATTTAATGATATCATTTGAAGCAATGTGCTCGGGGACATTGTCTTCAGTGTCGAGTCCAAGTGCTATGTCTGAACCAATATTATGATCAATGCTTCTCTCTGTTACTCGCAGTGATGCATGGTGATCATAGTAAGTGCCTTCACGAGAATGATTTCCTGAAGAACCATTTTGTTTTAACAAATGTATAAATGCAAACTAAAAAAAAGTCGTGTGTAAGGGCGATACCGATTGATGTTTCCACATGCGGCACTGGCTGAAAGGCCTTGAGATTGCCGGCTATAGGAATCATCATAGGCAGTTGCGTGGGCACATTGTCATCATCATCGGAAGACAAAACACTGTACTTAGTAGTGCGTGTTTGTTTGCGTATGAAAAAACCAGATGGTGGTCGGTGTGTATTGGTGAGTTGTGATCTGGGTGTCCTCTCATATTCGACAACTGATAAGATTAATGTAAGTTAAGTTGTGAAGCTTATTGAATACCTTATGTGCAGACATGTGATTGGCATACACATACCTTTTTTTCCTTTATCATAGAGACGCTCTCTGTGCTGTGACATCTTTCTGTCCTATAGAAGCTTAAATAAACCTGCAGTCTTTTTGCATTAAAAAATGATATGAATTGAATTACAAAAATGATATGACCTATGGTGACTCATTTAACATGCTTTTAGGACTCACTTGTTCATTTTCATAGACATGTTCTTCGCATATGGTTTCTTCCAAAGTAAAATGATTGTGCTATTATATGTTGACGGATGAAGTTTGTATATTTCAGTAAAAAGAGGGCTCAGACATGGCGACAAGAATGAAGGTGGAGGGAAAGGAGTGGAGAGAAAGTATTCTGGAGGTGAGCTTAAATGAAAGTATTTCCTTCTATCACTATTCCTGTCGCGAGGCATGTTTGTTCCCATGATGTAATGTTTCATTTTCATTTACGATTCTTCTAGAATCCAGTAAAAGTAAACATGGTCTGAGGTTACCTAATCTTATACTGCAATTTCAGAATTTCCTAGATTATTTTGACAGTTTCAACACATGTTCTTCTTACTAAAATAAACCTACAGTCTTTTTGCATTATAAAAATGATATGACATACTATAGGAACTTAACTGTGGGAACATAACAGGTGGCATAACTGATTAGATTTTGTAAATTGGGGAATAAGTGCTATGTTCAAATGTAGTTGCTGAAAAGACACATTTGAGATGCCAGAACTTGTTCAATGTAGTTGGAGTAAAAGTTAAAGATGCAATCTGAGTACTAACATTATGAAGTTTTGAACAGGAGTCTAGTATAACTACTTTGCTTGCTGAAACAGGTCAGGATGGCAAACCTAGGGAGTTCGGGCATATGACGTCCAAATGAGGCATGTGATTGTAATATGATGTGTTTGTGAAATGCGAGCAGTAGCCTTGTGATTTTGATAGCTCGGTGATGGCGGGCGAAGCCACCAAGCATCGACACACATCCTAACCAATTTGATTTGGTGTCATCTTGGATCTGACTAATGGATTAATATTCTTGTAGGTTGATTTGAATCCCCGGGTATGTGGTTATGCATGAGCTGTGAAAGCAAAGGTGTGTGTCGGCTGGTTATGCATGAGCTGTGGAAGCAAAGGTGTGTGTCGGCTGGAGCTGATTTACGGGGCTGTCATTTGGATGGTACCAAACTGTAATAATACAGACTCCCACTCAAAATTTCACTGCACCAAAGGCTCTCGTAAGTGCTTGACTTTGTTTCTTCATACTACGTGATATAATACATATTGTCTGTACTGGATTGCCAAAATTAGATTTATTTGTTTCTCTCTCCTGCATTTTTTGCATCGTCCTCCATACAAAAACATGGTGGGATTTGGTCCAGGTGACAACATACAAGACCGTAACAATCAGCCTGTTTTAATTTACTGAAACTGGGTAGATGCTAGATAGAGACGTCATTATCCTTGGTGGTAGATTGGAAGCTTGCTACATGTTTTTCTCAATGGGCATACCTGCTGTTATCTTGCCAAAGCCCAAGTTTATACAATTTGCTTCTCTAACTACAATGTCAGTACATTATGCTAGGTATGTGCCTCTTTAGTTGCCTCTTTCTGCTTTGTTCTGTGTTTTCTGTTCAGTTATGGGGTGCCTTACTGTTGTGCAAAATTATGGCCTAACTTTACTGGGCAGAATTATGGCCTAACTTCACTGTACACTTGCAATCTTTCTCCTGCATGATCTACCAAATGGTGTTAAAATTTACTGGGCAGAATTATAGACTGATTAGATTTTGCAACTTTGGGGAATAAGTGATATGTTCAAATAAGTTAAAGATGCAATCTGAGTATTAACATTATGAAGTTTTGAACAGGTCAGGATGGCAAACCTAGGGAGTTCAGGCACCATGAAACATAACTTCCTTTGCCATCGGAGAGAAAGAAGACGGTAGGCGCGCTCAGGAGATGACGCAGCAACAACCGTCGAGCGGAGGTTGTGTTTGGAGGCGACCAGCAGAGGCTGCAGCTCCCACAGCTCGCGTGCGAACGATGTGGCCGGACGACGATTGAAGCGGCGTTTCTGTTTTGGCGGCGTGCTTTCGCGTGTGGATGGAGCTCGTACGCCAGGAAGAACTGGCGTCTTGATGGAGCTCGTACGCCAGGAAGAACTGGCGTTCGTTGGCGGGTCGAAGAAGTTTGATTTTTGGTCGATGGACCTCGTCCTCGTTCGTGGGTTGCGGAGCTGTTTTTTTGTTGACTGGGCGCGATCGTGGGGTTCCATGGACTTATCGTTCGTGTGTTGAACTGTGGATCTCGTACGTGGGCTGAGTTGTTGTATTTTTTTTTGCGGGCGCTGAGTTGGTGTTTTTTCGTACGTGGGCTATGTTGGTGGGCTGCTGCGTGCGTGTGGGAGTTCGAAGGGAGGGGGATCGAACGAGGTCGAACCATCACGACGTTCGATCCCCCTTTAATAGTAGAGATTATACTCCCTCCGTCCCAAAATACAAGAACGTTTTTTACATTAGTATAGTATCTATTTTCAATCATCTCTTTTGTTTAATAATGGGCCGTGCTACGCGTTGGTCGGTAGATCTTCTAAAAGGATTTGTCGCCTTGCGAGCCGTTTGATACGACACAATCGTGCGCTAGAGCGGTGTCTTTCACCACTGCAATATAGTTGTTGTTGCAGATTCTTTTTGAACTAATGTCTCGTTACATAAATCATGTATTATACTCCCTCCGTCCCAAAATACAAGAACGTTTTTTACATTAGTATAGTATCTATTTTCAACCATCTCTTTTGTTTAATAATGGGCCGTGCTACGCGTTGGTCGGTAGATCTTCTAAAAGGATTTGTCGCCTTGCGAGCCGTTTGATACGACACAATCGTGCGCTAGAGCGGTGTCTTTCACCACTGCAATATAGTTGTTGTTGCAGATTCTTTTTGAACCAATGTCTCGTTACATAAATCTTTGCAACATATGTCTTGTTGCAGAAAAACTTTGCAACAATGGTAATGTTGCATAATTTTTTTGTCTTCATCTTTGTACGATGTTTATGGAAGAATGTTTTGTGACATGATTGATGTTACAGAAAATCTTGCAACGGAGAGGAAGTTGCAAAAAAAAGTGCCATTGTGTTCGCCACGAAGTCTGCTAGATGGTGGTGACGGAGGATCGGCGCCGCCGCCGGCAAGCTCCATACCTCCGACCATGTAGCCTCACCGCCATCCTCCTCTTCCTTCTGTTTTTTCATCTTTGTCTGTCTCTCACTGTAGGAGCGCCGTGCGCTGCTGCCGTCACGGGTCCTCGCTGTGAAGCTTGCCCCCACCCCCGCCGGACCTCGCTGAGCTGAGCCACCGCCGGTCGTACACGTCCCCGCCTCCTGCCCGCGCACCATCCTCATCGGATCCGGCTGGAAACCTCGCCGCCCTCACCCTCCCAGCCGCGCGAGTCTCGGTCCCCGCTGCTCCCGAACGTCCCAGCACGCCATCCTCGTCGGATCCGATGAGATCCAGCTAGAATCCTCGCTGTCGTCGCCCTTCCAGCCGCACGAGTCCCCGCCTCTGCAGGATCTAACCCCTCTTTGGTGGCGAGTTGCAAACTCTCTTTTCTGAAACAAAGGCTCAGTTGCAGTAAACATGAACACAGAGCGGTTTGCTCTCGACCGTATGATGAAGAGTCAATCCGACGGACACAGAGGCGACAGGCGCTCGCACGCTATCAATCAGCTAAAGGTAAGCGTTTCCCTTAATATTGCGCCAGCCAACATCTTCTTATGGATGGGACTCACTTGTGCCCATTTGATTTGGTGTTTTTATTTTGGATTTCTTTTTTGCAAGGAAAATTGCTTTTTGATATGCATTGGCTTCTTTCATTTTTCCTTCTACCGATGGAACCTTTTTTTTTGCAAGAAAAGGCCATCATGGCTAGCTTTATTCGACTACTCTCGGTGAATAAATCATTTGCGTAGTTCTAGGTCGACGATTTAACTATCTAAATATGTATTATATGTGACAAAAAAATATATTTAGAGACTACATCTGCGTAGAAATCTAGTGATACTTTTCATGACATATAACCCATATTTAATTCCTCAAATCGATGACCTAGAACTACGCGAATGATTTATCCACCTAGACGGAGGTAGTACTGATGAAACTTGACTGACTCGTTTAACTGTATAGTTCCCTTCGGTGAGAAAACAGTACATCTGCTAACAGGCTCTTCAACCGCGAAGGGGGAGCAAATCTGATCGGAGAAAGGAACATGCCATGCTTGATTCCACAGGTGTATATTAATTTATCATTATTACTAGTATCCTACAAAACTCATAAAATCTGGGAAGCAAAGCCTCCTTCCTGTTTTCTGATGCACTAACTTTTGGCAAACAAATATACTATTTGGGCTATACAATGCAAATTTTCAAGCGAGGCCATCTCACAATCTACTCAAACTGATTGCTGATTCCAAATCCAAAAACTTATACGAAAACCCGCAGACATGGGTTTGTCTGTCACAAGCGAGGTTTGAGTGATGTGCTCCTGTTTCCCTTCACGGCACTAGGGTTGTCCAAAGAATTTGCCAGCGCTCGGAATTTACCATCAACCGCTGAAAACAAAGACTGAGTTATATCGAAATTTACCATCCATTAGGCATCCATAGAAATAAAATTGCAGATATTATGGCCACACCGCCACACTGACTTTATCTCCAGACAATGTATCGCCACCTCATTCAGATATCCAACACATTTTAGTAATTCACACAACCTTGAAAACAGAAGGAAAATAGAAACATTATGATTCTACCATGAATAAACGTGAAAACTGAAACCTGGGAAACGTGCAAAGATAGTGGCACCTAAGTAGTTTTCCAGACAGTCCTATGTAAGGGAAGGATGCATTTTGAACAAACCTTATTAGGTCTTTCTCAGAACAATATCACGCATCAAGCTATCTGGAGCTGTATGACGAGCCATAGGAGAAACGATGTAAGACTTACTACCCCACACGAACTCATGGGCAAGCACACAAAAATATAAGCATAATTTTTTTACCTGGCATGCCCGTGAAATGCTCAAATTGACCCATTGCTTGCCTTATGAACATCTCCAAACCGCTAACAACTGTGGCTCCACATTCTGCAGCTTCCCTAAGAAGTCTTGTCTCTTTCGGTGTGTAGACCGCATCGAAGACAACAGCATAAGATTTAAGCGCTTGCTGCAAAATTATATTATTATTATTATATGAAACTAGAAATGCAGAAAATATTACATTGTAATTCAGACTAGAAAAACAAGGAGATTTAAACCTTGGATAGAGGAGTTTCATTGACATTTGGATGCATTCCTATTGCTGTTGTGTTTGCAAGAATCATCCCTTCCTCCGGATGGTAGTTTTCTAACTCCGTGAGAGTCAAAGCAGGCCCACTGATTAAGTTACCAAGTTCTTGAGCACGTGCTGCAAAGTACAATGAAGGTTACGTTTGAGATACAACACACTCTGAATAATTCAAATGTAACGACAAACTGTATAGCTGCCTAAAAGATGAAGCGGGGTAAGGATACAATATGGAAAATGATCAATATCGATAGCGCAGGATCTAGAGCAAATGCATACCGAAAGTGCGGTTTGCTATTACAACCCTTGCTCCCTTCTCTTTTGCACCGTAAGCAAGTGCTTTCCCTGCACCACCAGCCCCAATAACAACGAAAAGCCTTCCAGCCAGTGGTGACGTGGTAGAATGCGTTGGTTGTGTTGCTGCCAATTTGTTTAACACACACTTAAATGGAAATACTGATCAGCAATAATACAATGGTTCAATATATAGTGGCATGTAGAAACCTCTTATTCCATCTTCAATAGCAGAAATTGCACCGACATAATCAGTATTGTAGCCTACAAGTTTCCCATCAGGTTTTCTAATAATTGTATTAACAGCTCCAATGTCCTGAAGAAAACGGCATACTCCCAAATGTTAATCTGGGTGTCTTAAATGGTTCAACAATCCAATGAATGGAGTAGCAGAAGAAGGGAGGATGAAATTACCCTGGCAATAGGATCAACCTCATCACAGCACCTAACTGCAGCTTCCTTGTGGGGAATTGTACAACTGCATTCCAGTTCATAGGATGGAAAGAATTAACTTCTGGTTGAAATAGAGTATGTGATGTGGCTCACTAAGATTAAGTACCTGAAGCCAGCAAAGTGTGGTGAAGAGTAGGTCGAAAGAAATTTAGCCAAGTCATCCACCAAAAATGGCACATACACAGCATTCAAACCCACTGATCTGAAAGCTTCATTATGCAAAACCGGGCTTTTACTGTGTCCAACAGGATTTCCAATAATACCAAACACCTTGGTATCTGGGCCTATCTGTCTAATGTTGTACACATTGATCAAGTCTGCAGCGGTTGGCTGTGAAGGTGCAGATTCTTTTCCTTTTTCAAGAGAGCCAAAAGTAAGGTATCCACCGAATTTGGGGCAGAGAACACGAGAAATAAAACCTCTGTCGTTCATCACCAGTCCTATGATCGGCACCTGCTTTTCCTAATGCATTATTCAAATAAAAGATAGTGTGAACTAGGAATCCTGCTAAAACACCTGAGAAATGGAGCATGGAGTCATGAACATGTCACATAGCATAATATCTCACTCAAGTGTGAGAACCCCTAAATTGATGTCAGTGCATCAAAAGTGCATTATCAGCTAAGAAATTTACAGTTTTGTCTGCTATTAAGGGCCTCGAAGTACATTATCTACAACAAAACTTATACTAAAAATAGCAATATTTGGATGTCCTTACACTGGATATGATGATATAAGTACAGATATACTAGAGAAGATTCCTCATAGAGAATATTATCCTTTTTGATCTTAGCTTAAGGTATCATCACTTCATCAGCAGATGTTGGGCTAAATGAGGTATATACAGCAATCTTGCAGACCAATACTATAAACACGAAAAATAGCAACGGCTAACACTAGTGTGTGCTGAGCTTGCTTAGAATTAGACAGTGAACTTACTTGGCAGTGTACAAGTATTTCAAACATTCTTGAAACATCAACAATTTCAGTAGCAGTGGTCGCAATTTTTACTATATCAGCTCCAGTTGCTTGAATCTGAGCCAACAAGATGGCAAGCTCTTCTGCCGAAGGAGTGTTATCATAGTTATGGGATGAAACAATGAGCTTACAGTTCTCGGGTTTCTTTCCGGACATGAATTTAATAAATTTGTCAGCAACCTGCACAATAACAAGATTACTGTAAGCAGCTACCAACTTATTCATAGGTGCAGAAGGCAAGAGTAATGCCCCGGAAAATAATCAATGCTAATTAGTAGTAGTATCTTGTTAACCTTATACAGGGTTCATCTTAGTGCACGTGTCTCTTAAGTTAAGAACTTGGTAGCATCAGCTTGGGTGGTCCGATGACTTTGGTTGTTCCGTGTGGGTTCTGTCGGTTATTGATACTACTCCGTATGGCTTTATCTATAAGTCGGGCGATTGCCTTTTCTCTAAAAAAAACTGGCACACACACACAATGCCGGTGGAATGTTTTAATTCTTCTATTCTAGAGCATAAAGATTTATTTGTCTAGTGAATTAGCCTTGGTGATTCGATTCGCAGAAGAGAAAGAAATGTTTTACTCGGTGCAAACCTTAAGCTCAATATCAACGTATTCAGCTCCCAGTTCCATTGCCAATTGAAGTGCCTCGAATCGCGGTTCATCATCGCCTTCATATTCACCACCTTCCCACTTTGGCCTATGAAACCAACAATAAACAACATAAATTTTAGCTTACGAGCGAGCGATGCAAAATCGGCATGCTATATTTATACGCAATTAACCAAACAAGTGCATATTGTTGTTTTGCTTATGATGATACATGGCGAAGTTAAAAAA
>NC_041389.1:145589326-145666623 GCF_002162155.2 Triticum dicoccoides | reverse complement strand
AGATAAGAATCCACCGAGAAGCTCCCTGGAGAGGCCTAGATGAGATGATCCCCGGAGGGAGGTGGCCTGACCCAAACCCACCTGTATGTGACGAGGGCGGGGAGCGTGCGAGGCTTGGCGAGGAGCGCGGGCAGGTCCCGGCGCGGGCCGAACCCGGCTAGGCGGTCGAGGCGGAGTTCAGCCAGGTCGGCGCCGAGAGCGGCTGCGGCAGCCACCTCCGCCGCCATCTCCCGCGGCGCGCGCGCCGTGGCGGGTACGCAGAGCAGCGTCCGCGCGCGCGCCACCGCCGCCGCCGGCGGGACCACGGCCGACACCGACATCGCCGCCGCCATGGCCGTCGTCGTCAGGGGATGGGCCGCGCGGCGTGGCGGTGGTTGGTGAGAAGGGGAGCGCGCGCTTCAGCTCGCGGATGGATGCCTCGTTCTTGGAACTGGCGGCTGGTGGAAGCGGGGGTTTCGCTCCTGTTTCTTCAGTGGGCCGGGCGGTTGGTGGAACGGAACCTTGTCTGACTGACGTGGCGCGCCCGCGTTGGAGCAGGGCCATCGGCAAGCCTTTTTTCTTTCTCTCTTCATGATAGAATGAGCTCATGGCAACTCATCATCAAAACTTCACCACTCAATTTTTTAATTTTTTTTTAGGATCTTCACCACCCAAATTTTAACAAGTTAGGCATGATAGTTTCTTCTCACATCAAAAACTGTTCCCATCTCCCTCTTGGGCCGCTAGCGCATGCGGCTCCGGAGGAGAAACCCTAGCCGCCCCGAGCGCCCCTTCTCTCCTGGATTCCCTGGCCGGCGGTGGTGGTGGCGGCGCCCGGCCATCAAAGGTAGAGGGAGAGGGTTGCGCGCCCCGGCGGGCCTCCTTCGCGCGGGGGAGCCTCGTCAAGTAGGTGGCATGGTGGTTGTCTCTGGTGTGGCGGCGCACGGAGTGAAGCGCTGGGAGAGGCGGAGCATGGTTGTGAGGTGAGGGTGGCAGTCTTCTCAGGGAGCCGGCATGGGAGTCAGAGGTCGCGGTGCAGCGGGGCCTTGGTTGAAGCAGATCTCAACCAGGTGTTGCGATGGCTGGGAGTCGTTGAGCAGCTGGTGGATACGTGATTTAGATCTGGGCGCTGGCGTGGTTGTGGAAGGGGACGCCTTGGGCAGCTGGTGGATACGTGATTTAGATCTGGGCGCTCGGACCAGTGACTCGCGATGGGGAGCATTGTGGTGGACCAGTTGAAAGAGCATGGTGCCCCCGTGTTTGGTTTTGGTAATTAATGACAATCTCTATGGACTAGGCCTTGAGTTATACTTGAAGGGTTTGTCCATAGGCAATTCTTGAAGACCATATGTTGGCTTCAAGGTTGAAAGGAGGAGATTATGTGTTAACCAAGGTGTTATTCAAGGAGTTATTCAAAGATTGGTCATGTGAGAGTTAAGCCTATTGCAAACATGTCTTGAAGAAGAAGACTATGTGAACATTCATCTTTACTTTCAAGACATCATCTTAATGAAGAGAAAAGGTAAGATACAAGGGCATGAAGTCAAAATACAAAGAGTGGATTCAAGTTGATCAACACACAAAGCGTAAGAGATGTACCGAGTGGGATAATGTGATCCCATGGTATGGTAAGATTTTCTATTACGCTTTGTGTACTGACCCATGATCTATGTGAAGATTTTTTGTGTGTTGGATATATTTTCATAGGCTTACATCAAAATGAATATCTCATATATCCCATGGAGGATGACATCAAGTGGTGATCGTCATCAAGATTGAGTTGTGGAAGTTTAAGTGGAGCATCACGAAGAGATCACATGCTTGAAGCTTCCCGCCCATTCTCGTGTTAATGGACATGTGAAGATGTTCCTAAGAGAGGATCACCCATAGTGGAGTATGTGGGAGCAATTTACTAGTCTTCATCGAGTCAGTGCAATCAAGAAAGGTGGTCCAACTTGAGGAGGTCAAGATCGTCATCATCTAGCTCAGGTGAATTATGTGCAAGGCAAAGGTATAACCCTGGTAGGTCTTCTATTTAATCGGTCTCATGGTGTTAGTTGGGAGACCGGGTTATATGATCGATAGCTGTACTAGCAAGGAGGGCTCTCGAGTGAGTAACTTGATCATATCGTTCGTAGAGAGCTCAAATCTTTGCATACTTGGCATCATCTTTCTTGGTTCTTGTTTGGATTTTCTCTATGTATGTTTTGGAGCTTGTGGTTATCTTCATGACAAGCTCAAGTAATGGATTTCATATGCACCTTCTATTATGTTTTCAATGTTGGAGTTTTTGTTGGTTCTTCATTTATGGAGATATCACACTTCTGCATTATTGGCATATTACTCTTGCTTGTTCTGAAGATTTATAGTGGTGACTTGACATCTTTTGTCGATAGAAGAACAAAGCTAAACATGTCATGTAGCAAAATATAATAGTTCTCGACAAAGTCTTCAGAAAAAACAATTACAAAGAAAGTATAAAGGGGAAGTTCTTCGCAACACTGAGGAAATACTGAAAGCAAAGACAATGCGAAGAAATAGAATGCGCAGGATCGGTGTGCTTGATATGTCTCCAACGTATCTATAATTTATGAAGTATTCATGCCATGTTTACAACAATTTTATATGGTTTTGGTATGATTTGAATGGAACTAACCCAGACTGACGCTGTTTTCAACAGAACTACCGTGGTGTTGTTTTTAGCGTAGAAATAAAAATTTCTCGGAATGGACTGAAAATTTATGATCATTTTTTGTGGACAAAAAAAGACCCCCGAAGCTTCCAGGAAGGACTAGAAGACTCGCGAGGGAGCGGCAAGCCTGGGGGGCGTGCCCTCCCCCCTAGGGAACCCCTGGCAGGCTTGTCGCTCCCTTGTGGGCCCCCATGACGTGGAACCAACACCAAAAAATCCTATAAATATAGAAAATCCAGAAAGAAACCAAGAACTTCCACTCCACCACCGCAAGTCTCTGTACCGAATCGATCTCATCTGGAGTCCTTCTCTGGCACCCTGCCGGAGGGGAAAATCATCACTGGAGACCATCTTTATCATCCCGACGATCTCCATGACGAGGAGGGAGTAGTTCACCCTCGGAGCTGAGGGTGTGTACCAGCAGCTATGTGTTTGATATCTCTCTCGTGTTCTTGATCCGGCATAGTCTTGATGTAGCCATGGGCTTTGTTAATATAGTCGGATCATATGGTGTTTTCCCCTCTATTGCTATGTCTTTGATATCTCTCTCTCATGTTCGTGATCCAGCACGTTCTTGGTATAACCATGGATTTTATTTTTGTGAGTCAATTTCTTATTCCAACCTATTCTTTAGTTGGGAAGCATCATGTGGTGTGGAAAGATCAAGGAACATATGGCCATACAAATATATTTGATCATGAATTGTTATTGTTGACAATTATCTCTATGATAAATAAGTTGGGAGGCGAAATATTAAGCCCCTATCTTGCTCTGTGTTCGATAGATGTTATTTGTTATAAAATATGCTTTGAGTATTAGCAATCATAGAAGACTATATGATAATTGAGTATGTGGAGCTCTTACTTAGACTTTGTTGAAAATAAGATGCATTAAAATTGTTCGGTGACTAAAAACATAGGTTGTTAAGTTTCAAGAGAATGCATTGCTTGAACCATAACATGTGAATTGATTGCTACTTTATCAAGATGAGATTTATAAGAAAGAGTTGTTGTTTATGATGCTAGGAAAAGTGATTGAAATTATCATTAATCAAACTTATGCACTATGCTAGCATTCACACTTCATAAACTATTTTTTGTATCATTTACCTACTTGAGGATGAGCGGGAATTAAGCTTGGGATGTTGACACGTCTCCAACGTATCTATAATTTATGAAGTATTCATGCGATGTTTACAACAATTTTATATATTTTTGGTATGATTTGAGTGGAATTACTAACCCGAACTAATGCTATTTTCAGCAGAACTATTGTGGTGTTATTTTTTGTGTAGAAATAAAAGTTCTCGGAATGGGCTGAAAAGTTACGGCAATTTTTTATGGACAAAAAGAGACCCCCGAAGCGTCCAGGAAGGACCAGTAGACTCACGAGCAAGCGACAAATCTAGGGGGCGTGCCCTCCCCCTAGGGCGGCCCTAGCAGGCTTGTCGCTCCCTCATGGGCCACCCTTGACTGTTGGGGAATGCGGTAATTTCAAAAAAAGATCCTACGATCACGCAAGATCCATCTAGATGATGCATAGCAACGAGAGGGGAGAGTGTTGTCCACGTACCCTCGTAGACCGAAAGCGGAAGCATTATGACAATGCGGTTGATGTAGTCGTACGTCCTCACGATCTGACCGATCGTAGCACCGAAGGTACGGCACCTCCGCGATCTGCACATGTTCAGCTCGGTGACGTCCCACGAACTCTAGATCCAGCTGAGGTCGAGGGAGAGTTTCATCAGTATGACGGCATGGTGATGGTGATGATGAAGTTACTGGCGCAGGGCTTCGCCTAAGCACTACGACGATATGACCGAGGTGGAAATCTGTGGAGGGGGCACCGCACACGGCTAAAAGATCAATTTGTGTGTCTATGGGGTGACCCCTCCCCGTATATAAAGGAGTGGAGGAGGGGGTCGGCCGGCCTCAAGGGGTGCGCCCCAAGGGGGAGGAATCCTACTCCAAGTAGGAGTAGGTTCCTCCTTTCCTAGTCCAACTAGGAGGGGAAGGAAGGAGGGGAAGGAGAGAAGGAAAGGGGAGGGCCTAGTCCAAATCGGTTTGGGCTAGGGGGCGCGCGCCCCACCTTGGCCTGCCTCCTCTGTTCCACCACTTGGCCCATGAGGCCCAATAACCCCCCTGTGGGGTTCCGGTAACCCCGGTACTCCGGTTTTATCCGAAACACTTCCGGTGTCTGAACATAGCCGTCCAATATATCAATCTTTATGTCTAGACCATTTTGAGACTCCTCGCCATGTCCGTGATCACATCTGGGACTCCGAACAACCTTCGTTACATCATATCACATAAACTCATAATATCAATCGTCATCGAACGTTAAGCGTGCGGACCCTACGGGTTCGAGAACTATGTAGACATGACCGAGACATGTCTCCAGTCAATAACCAATAGCGGAACCTGGATGTTCATATTGGTTCCTACAAATTCTATGAAGATCTTTATCGGTCAAACCGCATAACAACATACGTTGTTCCCTTTGTCATCGGTATGTTACTTGCCCGAGATTCAATCGTCGGTATCATCATACCTAGTTCAATCTCATTACCGGCAAGTCTCTTTACTTGTTCCGTAATACTTCATCCCGCAACTAACTCATTAGTTACAATGCTTGCAAGGCTTATAGTGATGAGTATTACCGAGAGGGCCCAAAGATACCTCTCCGAAACACGGAGTGACAAATCCTAATCTCGATCTATGCCAACAGAACAAACACCTTCGGAGACACCTATAGAGCACCTTTATAATCAGCCATTTATGTTGTGATGTTTTATAGCACACAAAGTGTTCCTCCGGTATTCGGGAGTTGCATAATCTCATAGTCTGAGGAACTTGTATAAGTCATGAAGAAAGCCGTAGCAAAGAAACTGTTACGATCATAATGCTAAGCTAACGGATGGGTCATGTCCATCACATCATTATCCTAATGATGTGATCCCGTTCATCAAATGACAACACATGTCTATGGTTAGGAAACATAACCATCTTTGATTAACGAGCTAGTCAAGTAGAGGCATATTAGGGACACTTTGTTTTGTCTATGTATTCACACATGTACTAAGTTTCCGGTTAATACAATTCTAGCATGAATAATAAACATTTATCATGAAATAAGGAAATAAATAATAACTTTATTATTGTCTCTAGGGCATATTTCCTTCAGTCTCCCACTTGCACTAGAGTCAATAATCTAGTTCACATCGCCATGTGATTTAACACCAATACTTCACATCTGTATGTGATTAACACCCATAGTTCACATCGCCATGTGACGAACACCCAAAGGGTTTACTAGAGTCAATAATCTAGTTCACATCGCTATGTGATTAACATCTAAAGAGTACTAAGGTGTGATCATGTTTGGCTCGTGAGAGAAGTTTAGTCAATGGGTCTGTCACAATCAGAGTCGTATGTATTTTGCAAATATTCTATGTCTACAATGCTCTGCATGGAGCTACTCTAGCTAATTGCTCCCACTTTCAATATGTATCCAGATTGAGACTTAGAGTCATCTGGATCGGTGTAAAAGCTTGCATCGACGTAACTCTTTACGACGAACTCTTTATCACCCCCATCACCGAGAAACATTTCCTTAGTCCTCACTAAGGATAATTTTGACCGTTGTCCAGTGATCTACTCTTAGATCACTATTGTACTCCCTTGCGAAAATCATGGCAAGGTACACAATAGGTCTGGTACACAACATAGCATACTTTATAGAACCTATGACTGAGGCATAGGGAATGACTTTCATTCTCTTTCTATCTTCTGCCATGGTCAGGCTTTGAGTCTTACTCAACTTTACACCTTGTAATACAGACAAGAACTCCTTCTTTGACTGATCCATTTTGAACTCTTTCAAAAACTTGTCAAGGTATATACCCATTGAAAAATCTTATCAAGCGTCTTGATCTATCTCTATAAATCTTGATGCCTAATATGTAAGCAGCTTCACTGAGGTCTTTCTTTGAAAAAACTCTTATCAAGTATCCCTTTATGCTATCCAGAAATTCTATATCATATCCAATCAACAATATGTCATCCACATATAATATTAGAAATGCTACAGAGCTCCCACTCACTTTCTTGTAAATACAAGCTTCTCCAAAAGTCTGTATAAAACCATAAGCTTTGATCACGCTATCAAAGCGTTTATTCCAATTCCGAGAGGCTTGCACCAGTCCATAAATGGATCGCTAGAGCTTGCACACTTTGTTAGCACCCTCTGGATCGAAAAAACCTTCTGGATGCATCATATACAACTCTTCTTTAAGAAATATTTAAAGAATTCAGTTTTGACATCCACTTGCCAGATTTCATAAAATATGGCAACTGCTAACATGATTTGGATGGATTACGCATCGCTACAATTGAGAAAATCTCATTGTAGTCAACACCTTGAACTTGTCGAAAACCTTTCGCGACAAGTCGAGCTTTGTAGATAGTCACACTATTATCAGCGTCCGTCTTCCTCTTGAAGATCCATTTATTTTCTATGGCTTGCCGATCATCGGGCAAGTCCACCAAGGTCCACACTTTTGTTCTCATACATGGATCCCATCTCCGATTTCATGGCCTCAAGCCATTTCGCAGAATCTGGGCTCATCATCGCTTCCTCATAGTTCATAGGTTCATCATGGTATAGTAACATGACTTCCAGAACAGGATTACCGTACCACTCTGGTGCGGACCGTACTCCAGAAGACCTATGAGGTGTTGGGGAACGTTGCAGAAAATTAAAAATTTTCCTACGGTTTCACCAAGATCCATCTATGAGTTCGTCTAAGCAACGAGTGATAGGAGTGCATCTACATACCCTTGTAGATCACGAGCGGAAGCGTTCAAGAGAACGGGGATGATGGAGTCGTACTTGCCGCGATCCAAATCACTGATGACCAAGTGTTGAACGGACAGCACCTCCGCGTTCAACACACGTACGGAGCGGATGACGTCTCCTCCTTCTTGATCCAGCAAGGGGGAAGGAGAGGTTGAGGAAGAAGACTCCAGCAGCAGCATGACAGCGTGGTGGTGGTGGAGAAGCAGTACTCCGGCAGGGCTTCGCCAAGCAACCGCGGGAGGAGGAAGAGGTGTAGCAGGGGGAGGGAGGCGCCAAGACTCAAGGGTCCGGCTGCCCTCCCTCCCCCCTCCTTTATATAGGCCCCCAGGGGGGGTAGCCGGCCCTAGAGATGGGATCTCTAGGGGGGGCGGCCAAGGGGGTGGAGTGCCCCCCAAGGCAAGTGGAGGCGCCCCCTCCCCTAGGGTTCCCAACCCTAGGCGCAGAGGAGGGCCCAGGGGGGGGGCACCAGCCCACCAGGGGCTGGTCCCCTCCCCACTTCAGCCCACGGGGCCCTCCGGGATGGGTGGCCCCACCCGGTGGACCCCCGGGACCCTTCCGGTGGTCCCGGTACAATACCGGGTGACCCCGAAACTTTCCCGATGGCCGAAACAGCACTTCCTATATATAAATCTTCACCTCCGGACTATTTCGGAACTCCTCGTGACATCCGGGATCTCATCCGGGACGCCGAACAACATTCGGTAATCACATAAAAGTCTTCCTAATAATCCTAGCGTCACCGAACCTTAAGTGTGTAGACCCTACGGGTTCGGGAATCATGCAGACATGACCGAGACAGCTCTCCGGCCAATAACCAACAGCGGGATCTGGATACCCATGTTGGCTCCCAGATGTTCCACGATGATTTCATCGGATGAACCACGATGTCGAGGATTCGATCAACCCCATATACAATTCCCTTTGTCAATCGGTACGTTACTTGCCCGAGACTCGATCGTCGGTATCCCAATACCTCGTTCAGTCTCGTTACCGGCAAGTCACTTTACTCGTACCGTAATGCATGATCCCGTGACCAAACACTTGGTCACTTTGATCTCATTATGATGATGCATTACCGAGTGGGCCCAGAGATACCTTTCTGTCATACGGAGTGACAAATCCCAGTCTCGATCTGTGTCAACCCAACAGACACTTTCGGAGATACCTGTAGTGCACCTTTATAGTCACCCAGTTACGTTGTGACGTTTGGAACACCCAAAGCACTCCTACGGTATCCGGGAGTTACACGATCTCATGGTCTAAGGAAAAGATACTTGACATTGGAAAAGCTCTAGCAAAACGAACTACACGATCTTGTGCTATGCTTAGGATTGGGTCTTGTCCATCACATCATTCTCCTAATGATGTGATCCCGTTATCAACGACATCTAATGTCCATAGTCAGGAAACCATGACTATCTGTCGATCAACGAGCTAGTCAACTAGAGGCTTACTAGGGACATATTATGGTCTATGTATTCACACGTGTATTACGATTTCTTGATAATACAGTTATAGCATGAATAAAGACAATTATCATGAACAAGGAAATATAATAATAATCCTTTTATTATTGCCTCTAGGGCATATTTCCAACTGTCTCCCACTTGCACTAGAGTCAATAATCTAGTTACATTGTGATGAATCGAACACCCATAGAGTTCTGGTGTTGATCATGTTTTGCTCGCGAGAGAGGTTTAGTCAACGGATCTACGACATTCAGATCCATATGTACTTTGCAAATATCTATGTCTCCATCTTGAACATTTTCACGGATGGAGTTGAAACGATGCTTGATGTGCCTGGTATTCTTGTGAAACCTGGGCTCCTTGGCAAGGGCAATGGCTCCAGTGTTGTCACAGAAGAGTTTGATCGGCCCCGACGCATTGGGTATGACTCCTAGGTCGGTGATGAACTCCTTCACCCAAATTGCTTCATGCGGTGCCTCCGAGGCTGCCATGTACTCCGCTTCACATGTAGATCCCGCCACGACGCTCTGCTTGCAGCTGCACCAGCTTACTGCTCCACCATTCAACATATACACGTATCCGGTTTGTGACTTAGAGTCATCCAGATCTATGTCGAAGCTAGCGTCGACGTAACCCTTTACGACGAGCTCTTCGTCACCTCCATAAACGAGAAACATGTCCTTTGTCCTTTTCAGGTACTTCAGGATATTCTTGACCGCTGCCCAGTGTTCCTTGCCGGGATTACTTTGGTACCTTCCTACCAAACTTACGGCAAGGTTTACATCAGGTCTGGTACACAGCATGGCATACATAATAGATCCTATGGCTGAAGCATAGGGGATGACACTCATCTCTTCTTTATCTTTTGCCATGGTCGGGCACTGAGCCGAGCTCAATCTCACACCTTGCAATACAGGCAAGAACCCTTTCTTGGACTAATCCATTCTGAACTTCTTCAAAATCTTATCAAGGTATGTGCTTTGTGAAAGACCTATGAGGCGTCTCGATCTATCCCTATAGATTTTGATGCCTAATATGTAAGCAGCTTCTCCATGGTCCTTCATTGAAAAACACTTATTCAAGTAGGCCTTAATGCTGTCCAAAAGTTCTATATCATTTCCCATCAAGAGTATGTCATCTACATATAATATGAGAAATGCTACAGAGCTCCCACTCACTTTCTTGTAAACGCAAGCTTCTCCATAAGTCTGCATAAACCCAAACGCTTTGATCATCTCATCAAAGTGAATGTTCCAACTCCGAGATGCTTGCACCAACCCATAAATGGATCGCTGGAGCTTGCATACTTTGTTAGCATCTTTAGGATCGACAAAACCTTCCGGCTGCATCATATACAGTTCTTCCTTAAGATGTCCGTTAAGGAATGCCATTTTGACGTCCATCTGCCATATCTCATAATCATAGTATGCGGCAATTGCTAACATGATTCGGACGGACTTCAGCTTCGCTACGGGAGAGAATGTCTCATCGTAGTCAACCCCTTGAACTTGTCGATAACCCTTAGCGACAAGTCGAGCTTTATAGATGGTAACATTTCCATCTGCGTCCGTCTTCTTCTTAAAGATCCATTTGTTTTCTATCGCTCGCCGATCATCGGGCAAGTCTGTCAAAGTCCATACTTTGTTTTCATACATGGATTCTATCTCGGATCGCATGGCTTCAAGCCATTTGTTGGAATCTGGGCCCGCCATCGCTTCTTCATAGTTCAAAGGTTCACCATTGTCTAACAACATGATTTCCAGGACAGGGTTGCCGTACCACTCTGGTGCGGAACGTGTCCTTGTGGACCTACGAAGTTCAGTAGCAACTTGATCCGAAGTACCTTGATCATCATCATTATTTTCCTCTCCAGTCGGTGTAGGCATCACAGGAACATTTTCCTGAGCTGTACTACTTTCCTGTTCAAGAGGTAGTACTTCATCGAGTTCTACTTTCCTCCCACTTACTTCTTTCAAGAGAAACTCTTTTTCCAGAAAGGATCCGTTCTTGGCAACAAAGATCTTGCCCTCGGATCTTAAGTAGAAGGTATACCCAATGGTTTCCTTAGGGTATCCTTTGAAGACGCATTTTTCCGACTTGGGTTCGAGCTTTTCAGGTTGAAGTTTCTTGACATAAGCATCGCATCCCCAAACTTTTAGAAATGACAGCTTAGGTTTCTTCCCAAACCATAATTCATACGGTGTCGTCTCAACGGATTTAGACGGTGCCCTATTTAAAGTGAATGTAGCTGTCTCTAGAGTGTATCCCCAAAATGATAGCGGTAAATCGGTAAGAGACTTCATAGACCGCACCATATCCAATAGAGTGCGATTACGACGTTCGGACACACCGTTACGCTCAGGTGTTCCAGGCGGCGTGAGTTGCGAAACGATTCCACATTTCCTTATGTGTGTACCAAATTCGTGACTTAAATATTCTCCTCTACGATCTGATCGTAGGAACTTTATCTTTCGGTCACGTTGATTCTCTACCGCATTCTGAAATTCCTTGAACTTTTCAAAGGTCTCAGACTTGTGTTTCATTAAGTAGACATACCCATATCTACTCAAGTCATCAGTGAGAGTGAGAACATAACGATATCCTCCGCGAGCCTCAACGCTCATTAGACCGCACACATCGGTATGTATGATTTCCAATAAGTTGGTTGCTCGCTCCATTGTTCTGGAGAACGGAGTCTTGGTCATTTTGCCCATGAGGCATGGTTCGCATGTGTCAAATGATTCATAATCGAGAGACTCTAAAAGTCCATCAGCATGGAGCTTCTTCATGCGCTTGACACCAATGTGACCAAGGCGGCAGTGCCACAAGTATGTGGGACTATCGTTATCAACTTTACATCTTTTGGTATTCACACTATGAATATGTGTAATATTATGCTCGAGATTCATTAAGAATAAACCATTGACCATCGGGGCATGACCATAAAACATATCTCTCATATAAATAGAACAACCATTATTCTCGGATCTAATGAGTAGCCATCTCGTATCAAACGAGATCCAAATACAATGTTCATGCTCAAACTTGGCACTAAATAACAATTATTAAGGTTTAAAACTAATCCCGTAGGTAAATGTAGAGGTAGCGTGCCGACGGCGATCACATCGACCTTGGAACCATTCCCGACGCGCATCGTCACCTCGTCCTTCGCCAGTCTCCGCTTATTCCGCAGCTCCTGTTGTGAGTTACAATATGAGCAACGGCACCGGTATCAAATACCCAGGAGTTACTACGAGTACTGGTAAGGTACACATCAATTACATGTATATCAAATATACCTTTAGTGTTGCCGGCCTTCTTGTCCGCTAAGTATTTGGGGCAGTTCCGCTTCCAGTGACCCTTTCCTTTGCAATAAAAGCACTCAGTCTCAGGCTTGGGTCCATTGCTTGACTTCTTCCTGGCAACTGGTTTACCAGGCGCGGCAACCTCCTTGCCGTCCTTCTTGAAGTTCTTCTTACCCTTGCCCTTCTTGAACTTGGTGGTTTTATTGACCATCAACACTTGATGTTCTTTCTTGATTTCTACCTCTGCCGACTTCAGCATTGAAAATACTTCAGGAATAGTTTTCACCATCCCCTGCATATTGTATTTCATCACAACGCTCTTATAGCTCGGTGGGAGCGACTGAAGGATTCTGTCAATGACAGCCTCGTCCGAGAGGTTAATGTCCAGCTGGGACAGGCGGTTGTGCAACCCAGACATTTTGAGTATGTGCTCACTGACAGAACTATTTTCCTCCATGTTACAACTGTAGAACTTGTCGGAGACTTGATATCTCTCGACCCGGGCATGAGCTTGGAAAACCATTTTCAGCTCCTCGAACATCTCATATGCTCCGTGTTGCTCAAAACGCTTTTGGAGCCCCGGTTCTAAGCTGTAAAGCATGCCGCACTGAACGAGGGAGTAATCATCAGCACGTGACTGTCAAGCGTTCATAACATCTTGGTTCTCTGGGATGGGTGCTTCACCTAGCGGTCCATCTAGGACATATGCTTTCTTGGAAGCTATGAGGATGATCCTCAGGTTCCGGACCGAGTCCGTATAGTTGCTGCCATCATCTTTCAGCTTGGTTTTCTCTAGGAACGCGTTGAAGTTCATGTTGACATGAGCGTTGGCCATTTGATCTACAAGACATATTTGCAAAGGTTTTAGACTAAGTTCATGATAATTAAGTTCATCTAATCAAATTATTTTAATGAACTCCCACTTAGATTAAACATCCCTCTAGTCATCTAAGTGTTACACGATCCGAGTCGACTAGGCCGTGTCCGATCATCACGTGAGACGAACTAGTCATCATCGGTGAACATCTCCATATTGATCGTATCTTCCATATGACTCATGTTCGACCTTTCGGTCTCTGTGTTCCGAGGCCATGTCTGTACATGCTAGGCTCGTCAAGTTAACCCTAAGTGTTTTTGCATGTGTAAAACTGTCTTACACCCGTTGTATGTGAACGTAAGAATCTATCACACCCGATCATCACGTGGTGCTTCGAAACGACGAACTTTAGCAACGGTGCACAGTTAGGGGAGAACACTTCTTGAAATTGTTGTAAGGGATCATCTTATTTACTACCGTCGTTCTAAGTAAACAATATGCATAAACATAATAAACATCACATGCAATTATATAGTAGTGACATGATATGGCCAATATCATATAGCTCCTTTGATCTCCATCTTTGGGGCTCCATGATCATCTTCGTCACCGGCATGACGCCATGATCTCCATCATCATGATCTCCATCATCGTGTCTTCATGAAGTTGTCACGCCAACGACTACTTCTACTTCTATGGCTAACGCGTTTAGCAATAAAGTAAAGTAATTTACATGGCGTTCTTCAATGACACGCAGGTCATACAAAAAATAAAGACAACTCCTATGGCTCCTGCCGGTTGTCATACTCATCGACATGCAAGTCATGATTCCTATTACAAGAACATGATCTCATACATCACAATATATCATTCATCATTCATCACAACTTTTGGCCATATCACATCACAAGACACTTGCTGCAAAAACAAGTTAGACGTCCTCTAATTGTTGTTGCAAGTTTTTACGTGGCTTCTATAGGTGATCTAGCAAGAACGTTTTCTTACCTACGTTAAAGCCACAATGTGATTTGTCAACTTCTATTTACCCTTCATAAGGACCCTTTTCGTCGAATCTGCTCCAACTAAAGTGGGAGAGACAGACACCCGCTAGCCACCTTATGCAACTAGTGCATGTCAGTCGGTGGAACCTGTCTCACGTAAGCGTACGTGTAAGGTCGGTCTGGGCCGCTTCATCCCACAATACCGCTGAAGCAAAATAAGACTAGTAGCGGCAAGAGAGTTGACAACATCTACGCCCACAACAAAATTGTGTTCTACTCGTGCAATAGAGAACTACACATAGACCTAGCTCATGATGCCACTGTTGGGGAATGTTGTAGAAAATTAAAAATTTTCCTACGGTTTCACCAAGATCCATCTATGAGTTCGTCTAAGCAACGAGTGATAGGAGTGCATCTACATACCCTTGTAGATCGCGGGCGGAAGCGTTCAAGAGAACATGAATGATGGAGTCGTACTCGCCGTGATCCAAATCACCGATGACCAAGTGCTGAATGGACAGCACCTCCGCGTTCAACACACGTACGGAGCGGATGACGTCTCCTCCTTCTTGATCCAGCAAGGGGGAAGGAGAGGTTGAGGAAGAAGACTCTAGCAGCAGCACGACGGCGTGGTGGTGGTGGAGAAGCAGTACTCCGGCAGGGCTTCGCCAAGCAACCGCGGGAGGAGGAAGAGGTGTAGCAGGGGGAGGGAGGCGCCAAGACTCAAGGGTCCGACTGCCCTCCATCCCCCTCCTTTATATAGGCCCCCAGGGGGGTAGCCGGCCCTAGAGATGGGATCTCTAGGGGGGGGCGGCCAAGGGGGTGGAGTGCCCCCCAAGGCAAGTGGAGGCGCCCCCTCCCCTAGGGTTCCCAACCCTAGGCGCAGAGGGGGGCCCGGGGGGGCACACCAGCCCACCAGGGGCTGGTACCCTCCCCACTTCAGCCCACAGGGCCCTCCGGGATGGATGACCCCACCCGGTGGACCCCCGGGACCCTTCCGGTGGTCCCGGTACAATACCGGGTGACCCCGAAACTTACCCGATAGCCGAAACAACACTTCCTATATATAAATCTTCACCTCCGGACTATTCCGGAACTCCTCGTGACCTCTGGGATCTCATCCCGGACTCCAAACAACATTCGATAATCACATACAAGTCTTCCTGATAACCCTAGCGTCACCGAACCTTAAGTGTGTAGACCCTACGGGTTCGGGAATCATGCAGACATGACCGAGACAGCTCTCCGGCCAATAACCAACAGCGGGATCTGGATACCCATGTTGGCTCCCACATGTTCCACGATGATTTCATCGGATGAACCACGATGTCGAGGATTCGATCAACCCCGTATACAATTCCCTTTGTCAATCGGTACGTTACTTGCCCGAGACTCGATCGTCAGTATCCCAATACCTCATTCAGTCTCGTTACCGGCAAGTCACTTTACTCGTACCGTAATGCATGATCCCGTGACCAAACACTTGGTCACTTTGAGCTCATTATGATGATGCATTACCGAGTGGGCCCAGAGATACCTCTCTGTCATACGGAGTGACAAATCCCAGTCTCGATCCGTGTCAACCCAACAGACACTTTCGGAGATACCTGTAGTGCACCTTTATAGTCACCCAGTTATGTTGTGACGTTTGGAACACCCAAAGCACTCCTACGGTATCCGGGAGTTACACGATCTCATGGTCTAAGGAAAAGATATTTGACATTGGAAAAGCTCTAGCAAAACGAACTACACGATCTTGTGCTATGCTTAGGATTGGGTCTTGTCCATCACATCATTCTCCTAATGATGTGATCCCGTTATCAACGACATCTAATGTCCATAGTCAGGAAACCATGACTATCTGTCGATCAACGAGCTAGTCAACTAGAGGCTTACTAGGGACATATTATGGTCTATGTATTCACACGTGTATTACGGTTTCCTGATAATACAGTTATAGCATGAATAAAGACAATTATCATGAACAAGGAAATATAATAATAATCCTTTTATTATTGCCTCTAGGGCATATTTCCAACACGAGGTTCGGTAGTAACTTGATCTGAAGTTTCATGATCATCATCATTAGCTTCCTCACTAATTGGTGTAGGAATCACTGGAACTGATTTCTGTGATGAACTACACTCCAATTCGGGAGAAGGTACAATTACCTCATCAAGTTCTACTTTCCTCCCACTCACTTCTTTCGAGAGAAACTCCTTCTCTAGAAAGGATCCATTTTTAGCAACAAATATTTTTGCCTTCGGATCTGTGATAGAAGGTGTACCCAACAATTTTCTTTGGGTATCCTATGAAGACGCACTTCTCCGATTTGGGTTCGAGCTTATCAGGTTGAAGCTTTTTCACATAAGCATCGCAGCCCCAAACTTTAAGAAATGACAACTTTGGTTTCTTGCCAAACCACAATTCATAAGGCGTCGTCTCAACAGATTTTTGATTGTGCTCTGTTTAAAGTGAATGCAACTGTCTCTAATGCATAACCCCAAAACGATAGTGGTAAACCGGTAAGAGACATCATAGATCGCACCCCATCCAATAAAGTGCGGTTAAAATGTTCGGACACACCATTATGCTGTGGTGTTCCAGGTGGCGTGAGCTGTGAAACTATTCCACATTGTTTTAAATGAAGGCCAAACTTGTAACTCAAATATTCTCTTCCATGATCAGATCGTAGAAACTTTATTTTCTTGTTACGATGATTCTCCACTTCACTTTGAAATTCTTTGAACTTTTCAAATGTTTCAGACTTGTGTTTCATTAAGTAGATATACCCATATCTGCTCAAATCATCTACGAAGGTCAGAAAATAACGATACCCGCCATGAGCCTCAACATTCATCGGATTGCATACATCGGTATGTATTATTTCCAATAAGTCATTAGCTCGTTCCATTGTTCCGGAGAACGGAGTTTTAGTCATCTTGCCTATAAGGCACGGTTCGCAAGTATCAAATGTTTCATAATCAAGTGATTCCAAAAGTCCATTTTTATGGAGTTTCTTCATGCGCTTTACACCGATATGACCCAGATGGCAGTGCCACAAATAAGTTGTACTATCATTATTAACTTTGCATCTTTTGGCATCATATTATGAATATGTGTATCACTACGATCGAGATTCGATAAACCATCAACATTGGGTGTATGACCATAGAAGGTTTTATTCATGTAAAAAGAATAACAATTATTCTCTGTCTTAAATGAATAACCGTATTGCAATAAACATGATCTAATCATATTCATGCTCAACGCAAACACCAAATAACATTTATTTAGGTTCAACACTAATCACGAAAGTATAGGGAGTGCTCGATGATGATCATATCAATCTTGGGACCACTTCCAACACACATCGTCACTTCACCCTCAACTAGTCTCTGTTTATTTTGTTACTCCTGTTTCGAGTTACTAATCTTAGCAACTGAACATGTATCAAATACCCAGCGGTTACTATAAACACTAGTGAAGTACACATCAATAACATGTATATCAAATATACCTTTGTTCACTTTGCCATCCTTCTTATCCACCAAACATTTGGGGTAACTCCTCTTCCAGTGACCATTTCCTTTGTAGTATAAGCACTTAGTTTCAGGCTTAGGTCCAGCTTTGGGCTTCTTCACGGGAGTGACAACTTGCTTGCCATTCTTCTTGAAGTTCCCTTTCTTTCCCTTTGACCTTTTCTTGAAACTAGTGGTCTTGTCAATCATCAACACTTGATGCTTTTTCTTGATTTCTACCTTCGTTGATTTCAACATCACGAAGAGCTCGGAAATTATTTTCGTCATCCCTTCCATACTATAGTTCATCACGAAGTTCCAGTAACTTGGTGAAGTGACTAGAGAACTCTATCAATCACTATATATCTGGAAGATTAACTCCCACTTGATTCAAGTGATTGTAGTACCCAGAAATTATGAGCACATGCTCACTAGTTGAGCAATTCTCCTCCATCTTTTAGGCAAAGTAGTTGCCAGAGGTCTCATACCTCTTGACACGGGCATGAATCTAAAGTACCAATTTCAACTCTTGGAACATCTTATATGCTCTGTGACGTTTCAAAAACGTTTTTGAAGTCCTGGTTCTAAGCCGTAAAGCATGGTGCACTAAACTATCAAGTAGTCATCATATTGAGCTAGCCGAACGTTCATAACGTCTGCATCTGCTCCTACAATAGGTCTGTCACCTAGCGGTGCATCAAGGACATAATTCTTCTGTGCAGCAATGAGGATACACCTCAGATCATGGACCCAGTCCGCATCATTGCTACTATTATCTTTCAACTTAGTTTTCTCTAGGAACATATAAAAAACATAGGGAAGCTATAACGCGAGCTATTGATCTACAACATAATTTGCAAAATACTATCAGGACTAAGTTCATGATAAATTAAAGTTCAATTAATCATATTACTTAAGAACTCCCACTTAGATAGACACCCCTCTAGTCATCTAAATGATCACGTGATCCAAATCAACTAAACCATGTCCGATCATCACGTGAGATGGAGTAGTTTCCAATGGTGAACATCACTATGTTGATCATATCTACTATATGATTCACGCTCGACCTTTCGGTCTCCAGTGTTCTGAGGCCATATCTGCATATGCTAGGCTCGTCAAGTTTAACCAAGTATTCTGCGTGTGCAAAACTGGCTTGCACCCATTGTATGTGAACGTAGAGCTTATCACACCCGATCATCATGTGGTGTCTCGGCATGACGAACTGTAGCAACGGTGCATACTCAGGGAGAACACTTATACCTTGAAATTTAGTAATGTCGGCGTCCTAGATTTGGGGGTATCTAGCCCCGCCTGCCTGTGGCCCACCACATGGCTCCATCGACGGCCTGGTACGGCCCAGCTGCAGGACCAACACCGCAAGACCCTCGCGAGGGGCCAAGCCTCGCGAGGCAGGCAGCGCCAAGAGCCCTGAGGGGACCGGCCTCTTCAGGCTAGGCTCTTGAGGGGAGGAGAGTGCTATGCAGGTTACCTCACGAGGCTCAGCTGCCGTGAGCCATGGCGACCAAGGCCAGGCGGGCGCCAGGCGGGCGCAGAGTGTAGGTTTCCTCTTCAGTGCAAGGGGGGGCAAGCCACAGGCGCGGAGTCCCAAGGAATCAGCCAAAGGTTTCCATTTCAGTGCTACCAGACCAAGACCGCCAAGACGGCAGGACGGAGGTCATCGACGAACCCACCGCAGCATCACGACCAGAGGCTTTTCGCAGGTGAAGAC
This sequence comes from Triticum dicoccoides, assembly GCF_002162155.2. Classification (NCBI taxonomy): domain Eukaryota; kingdom Viridiplantae; phylum Streptophyta; class Magnoliopsida; order Poales; family Poaceae; genus Triticum; species Triticum dicoccoides. Next base: position 145,647,250 of record NC_041389.1, on the reverse strand, counting down.
TACTTTTGTCAGGATAGACTGTACTACTTGTCCCCTTTCAAATCCGGCCGTTGTGGGATCCCTTCCTGCTCATATTTGGGAAGAGGACCAAGGCCACTATAAATAGGACTAGCCACTAACATAGAATGGGGGACGGAAGAAGATCAAGTAGAACTAGCATACACCACAGCATCTCAAGAACACCTCACCTCCCGAGGCTTGTTCGTCCACTGTACTAGCTCATCCTTAGCCCTTCGAGGCAATCCACCAAAACGCTGGAGTAGGGTATTACACCACAATGGTGGCCCGAACCAGGATAAAACTGTCGTGTCTCTTTATCCCTTTGAGCTTGACGTGCTAGGCTTAGGAGGATCGTTAGTAGGCAGGCTAGATAGGTTGAGATCTCTGCACGCACCCCAGAGTTCGAACCTCTCAAGGGTTTGCAGATCCCATAATCCGACATTTGGCACACCGGGTAGGGGTGCGTCGGATCCTCTCTTCTGTTGATCGATCCACCACCACTCCGACACCTCCATGGCCGACGCCCGCCGGGCTCGCGCCGAGTGTCGGGTTGTAGTCGTCGCCCGCATCGCTCAGACGACTCCGGCGGGTGACGGTTGTGCCCGTCGCGCTCCTTCTCCGGTGGCCAAGGCCGCCATGGCCCCCGCCGGCCACGAGCAACAAGCTTCATTGCTGCACCCGTTGGTTCACCGTGATGGCCGCACCGCTTCTCCGTCACTGGCCCCAGCAGCTTCGTCATCCCATGCGCGTCGCGGCCAGGCGGACGTGCAGGCCGCTCTGCTCATGTCGCGGGAGCTCCTTCGCTACCGCCCGGTTGGTGACCTCTACGAGGAGTGGCTCGAGCGGATCACTGAGCTCGTCAGCGTTGCACACAGGGGCTCCACCGAGCCATCTCGCTCGCTGCCTCAGCAACCACTTGCAGCGGGCGACATGGCGCACGTGGCTCCTCCACCACCTCTAGCCCAGGATGCCATCGTTGAACAAAGGTGTGTGGCTCCGCGGCGCGAACCACGGCGCCCTGCGCTAGCCTATGATGGCGTGAGCTGCCAGGTGGTGCAGCGGCCACAGGAGAATGCGCGCGTGCTTCCAGCACCCCAGCACCAGGCCCGCGTACCGCCGCAGGAGGTGGCGGTGCGCATGCACCAGGATTAGTTTCCACCCCCTCTAAGACCTCCAGTGGCCACGGCAGGATGCCGGACATTCACTCAGGATCTCCGCAACGTCGTCTGGCCGAGCAAGTTCAAGCCTGACCTGCCTCCATGCTATGACGGCACCGCCGACCCCGCCGAGTTCCTGCAGCTCTACGAGCTGAGCATCGAGGCGGCCAGCGGCGACGAGAAGATCATGGCAAACTGGTTCCCGATGGCCCTCAAGGATGGCACACGTTCTTAGCTCCTGAATTTGTCCGAGGGGTCGATTTCTTCCTGGGAGGAGATGCGCAGTGATACGTCTCCAACGTATCTATAATTTATGAAGCATTCATGCTATTATATTATCTGTTTTGGATGTTTATGGGCATTATTATACACTTTTATATTATTTTTGGGACTAACCTATTAACCGGAGGCCCAACCCATATTGTTGTTTTCTTGCCTATTTTAGTGTTTCGAAGAAAAGGAATATCAAACGGAGTCCAAACGGAATGAAACCTTCGGGAGCGTTATTTTTGGAACGGAAGCAATCTAGGGGACTTGGAGTGCAAGTCAGGGAAGCTTCGAGGAGGCCACGAGGCAGGGGGGCGCGCCCTCCACCCTCGTGGGCCCCTCGTGGCTCCCCTAACCGACTTCTTTCGCCTATATATTACCATATACCCTAAAAACATCGAAGACAACTGTAACAGCCTGGATTTTGGCCCTTTTTTCTTTTTCTTTGGATTTATTTGGTTTTTGTTCTGTTTTTCTTTTTGGAGTGGTTCAATGGCCTTGTCACCTAGGAAATCATCCTCATTTCCCATCCCAAGTGGCTCATCATTCTCAAAACCTTGCCAAGATCATGTCACTTCACTCCTTGACCAAACCCTAAACTCTTTTTCTAGGGAAAATTCCTTTTTCATTAAAGGAATAACCCTATCTGCCCTAGGTTGTGAAGCAACCTATATTTATGTCCATCCAAAAATCCCCAAATAATTCTCATAATTCCTTTGGGTCATATATAGCTCAAATATGCCCAAACATTGCCTTGGACAGTTCAAAAATAATTCCCCAATATTCCTTTTTTTCTATTTTGCCCTGAATGGCACTTTGTGAAGGAAGTGACTTTTATATTTTTCGTAGTGGCTCCCAACCTTTTTGGGCATGTTTATATGCCCAAATAATTTCCCCATGCACAAGTTCAAATTTATTTGCCTAGCCAAGCTTCCTCGGTAAATTTTCAAAGTTTCTGTCAGACAGAAGGCGTTGTGAAGGAAGTACTAGCTAGGAGTATCCAAATAAGTTGAACTTTTGCACACTCCTTAATGTGCTCATATTAAACCCCTCCACCCTCTTGCAGCCCCATCCATTTATCTAGGTGAGCACAGGAGCAAATCTTTGATTCTGGCCTTATTTTCAGGTTGTGAAGCAAGTGCATTTTATATTGCTTCAAAAATCCTGATAAATTACCAGATCATTATTTTACCCATAAAACATCTCTCCCCCAATTTGGCATCATTTCATTGATCCATTTGACCACCAATATTATTCCAAGTTTCTGGTCAGCAGAGATGTTTGTGAAACAAGTGCCATTTTGGCTTGTCCATTTGGCATGATCTTTTTACAGCTCTCCATATGACCAAATGATCAAGCTTTGCCCAATATGAGTTCAAGTTGACACTCCATGTGAGTGCACCATCCTGATCTTCTTTTCTGGACCAAATAAGCAGTTGTGAAGCAACTACTTTAAATTTTGATCCAAATCTCCTCAAACTCCCCAGGATCATAGTCCCTCCATAGCTAAACTCCCCAGACATTAATTCTACCATTTACCCTCCCTGGTTTTACCTCTAGGATGTTGCCAAGTTTGCAACAACAAACTTGTGGAGCTTGGTTTACTCCACTCCCTTTGTCTCTGCCTGTCTACTTACCGTAGTAATACTCCACGCTAGAAGGACTATGCGGTAGACATGATTGAGCCTCAGTAAAAACTCCAGAGCATGCTGAGGGAGTCCTGGACTAGGGGGTGTCCGGATAGCCGGACTATCATCATCGGCCGGACTCCAAGACTATGAAGATACAAGATTGAAGACTTCGTCCCGTGTCCGGATGGGACTTTCCTTGGCGTGGAAGGCAAGCTTGGCAATACAGATATGTAGATCTCCTACCATTGTAACCGACTCTGTGTAACCCTAGCCCTCTCCGGTGTCTATATAAACCGGAGGGTTTTAGTCCATAGGACAACAATCACAACAACAATCATACCATAGGCTAGCTTCTAGGGTTTAGCCTCCTTGATCTCGTGGTAGATCCACTCTTGTACTACCCATATCATCAATATTAATCAAGCAGGAGTAGGGTTTTACCTCCATCGAGAGGTCCCGAACCTGGGTAAAAACATCGTGCCCCTTGTCTCCTGTTACCATCTGCCTAGACGCACAGTTCGGGACCCCCTACCCGAGATCCGCCGGTTTTGACACCGACATTGGTGCTTTCATTGAGAGTTCCTCTGTGCCGTCACGATCAGGAAGGATGCCTCTTCCCGTACTTAAGGATGGTACCATTGCCAAAGGAGCTTTGGCCGCCGGCCAAACTATCGGGCTGGGTGGTTTTCTTATGACCGCCTGTTCGGCCGCCGCTCCGACGATGACCCCTCGGGTCATCAAAAGCGATCTTCATGTCAACTCGGAATTTACCGAGCAGCTAGATCCAATGGAGCTCTCTTCCGTAAACGAGCTCTTGGATCGCTTCGCCGCCCTGGGAGTCGCTACAGACTACAATCAGATTGGGCTTAAAACCGATCTGAGAGAGATTGACTCTCCCCAGGTTACTCATCACGTTGCTGTGGTAGAAGAACAACGCGACGATTCTCCCCCTGTATTAAAAACCATTTATGTCCGGACTCCTGACCCCTCCATGCCGGATTCCCACGGAGGGACGGACGTCAATCAAGTACTGAACCTAAAGTCAGGCAGCGGACCAGATTCGTTGGACGACATCCAGCAATCCAAGCTTCCAAATTCGGAAACTTTTCGGCCCTTGAGCCTCAAGTTGGGTAGGGTTCCGGAATTAATTCCACCCGCCCACCCAAACATAAGCAACCTATCTCAAATCCGGCAAGAGCCCGCTGAAACAGTACATCATTACTAGGCCAGATTCCTCCTGGTTATGAACAGGATAAAGGACTGCCGTGAGGAAAACGCAATTTCAATTTTCTGCAACAATTGCACGGACAAGGGAATCTTGAACGTTGTAAGTCGTCGCGAAATTACACGCTTCGCCGACCTGGCATCCATAGTACGAAAATACTGTGAGATGGAGAGTGTCCGAAAAACCGAAACTAAGTTTTGGGACAATCCGGCTCCAAACACAACCCTAGTCCGAAACAAAAGGGTGCACCATGCTCAGGCACCCGGGACAAGAACCAAAAAGCAAAAAACCCCATAAAGGGCACGGAACCGTACTAGAGGGATGGCTCAGCGGACCCTGTAAAATTCATAGTACAGAGGGCGCCACTCCAACTCATAGCCTTCGAGCATGTTGGGTACTGCGGCAGGTGGCCAAAAGTGGCGAAGAGCTTCTAGCCCTGGAGACCCACCCCAACAGTACCAGTATGGTATTAACAGTCTTCGAGACTTTCGCATCAAATAATATGCGGAAAAGAACAATCCGCGGCCTCGCCAAAGTCTACCAAGTAGCAACAACAAATCCATGGAGCGACACGGCTATCACCTTCAACGCCAGCGACGAACCTAAATTCCGAACAGCCCGAGCACCAGCCGCATTGGTCCTCAGACCAATAGGGGACGACTTTCATCTTACCAAGGTACTCATGGATGGCGGCAACGGATTAAACCTCATCTATGAGGAAACCCTTTGAAAAATGGAAATAGACTGGAGCCGCATTGAGCGAAACAACACAACCTTTAGAGGAATAATCCCTAGCCGGGAAGCACACTTCACAGGAAAAATCACACTTGATGTGGTGTTCGGCTCGCCGGACAATTACAGGTCCGAGGAGGTCACGTTCCAAGTGGCCCCATTCAGCAGCGGATATCACGCTTTATTAGGACGAGAGGCATTTACAATTTTCCAAGCTATACCCCATTACGGGTACATGAAGCTTAAAATGCCCGGGCCCAATGGAACCATCACCCTTGCCAGTGATCCGGACATAGCACTCCGCGCCGAAAACAAGACAACCGCATTGGCCCTAGAGGCACTATCCGAAGCCCTAGCGGCGGAGGAACTCACTGCGCTGCACTCTACGGTGAACAGGGACGATGTGATACTCGATAAGAGATCCAAGTCCACCTCTTTTAAACCAACGGACGAAATAGTCAAATTCCAGGTCCATCCAACGGACCCAACAAAGACGGCCTCCATTGGGGCACAGTTAAACCCTGATGTAGACGCCGCACTACGAGAATTCCTTCGGGAGAATTGGGACATCTTTTCCTGGCACCCTTCAGATATGCCAGGAATCCCACATAGATTGGTAGAACACAGCCTAAACATCCTAAAAGGATTCAAGCCAGTCAAACAGGCTCTTCGGCGATTTTCTGAACCCAAAAGACAGGCAATGGGAGAGGAGCTATCCAAACTATTGGAAGCCGGATTCATCAGAGACATCAAACATCCGGACTGGCTAGCAAACCTGGTAATGGTACCAAAAAAGGACAAATCCTGGCACCTATGTGTCGATTTTAAAGACCTTAACAAGGCTTGTCCAAAGGATCCTTTCCCCCTTCCCCGCATCAATCAAATAATCGATGCTACCGCAGGACACGATTCATTGTGCTTCCTCGATGCATACTCTGGCTAGCATCAAATCAAGATGGCGGAGGCGGACCAAGCCGCAACGGCATTCATTATTCCATATGGACCATTCTGCTTCAACACGATGCCCTTCGGACTCAAAAACGCCGGCGCAACATATCAGCGCATGATTCAGACATGTCTGGCTACCCAGATCAGCAAAATAGTAGAGGCATACGTAGATGACGTGGTCGTCAAGACCAAACACGTCGAAACTCTAATAGATGACTTGAGGCTCACATTAGACAACCTCCGAGCATATGACATTAAGCTGAACCCGGAAAAATGTGTTTTCGGCGTACCAGCCGGAAAGCTCCTGGGCTTCATTGTATCCGGTAGAGGAATTGAAGCAAACCGAGCCAAGATCCGAGCTCGGTCACAGTTGGATATTCCAAAAGACCTCAAACAAATACAAAAATTGACTGGATGCGTGGCGGCTCTAAGCCGCTTCATCTCCCGTTTGGGAGAAAAGGCATTGCCCCTCTATCGCCTCCTCAGGCGCACCGAACACTTCGAGTGGACGGATGCTGCCACTGCCGGACTCGAAGAAATAAAGGCCATATTGGCAACAAATCCGGTCCTGGCCGCGCCTAACCTGGGCGAACCAATGTTGTTATATATCGCGACAACACATCAAGTTGTAAGCGCGGTGCTCGTCGTCGAACGAGAAACAGAAGGGCATAAATTCCCTCTTCAAAAACCAGTGTACTACGTATCCATTGTCTTAACTCCATGCAAGTCCCGGTACCTGCATTATCAAAAGATAGCATACGCGGTGTTCATGGCATCCCGGAAACTGCGACACTACTTTCAAGAGTGTTCGATAACAGTGGCCTCCGAAGTACCGCTCAACGACATCATAAATAACCGCGACGCGACGGGCAGGATTGCAAAATGGGCCATCGAGCTCTTACCATTTGACATAACCTACAAACCACGAAGAGCTATAAAGTCACAAGTCTTGGCTGACTTCGTCGCTGAATGGACTGAAGCCAAACTCCCTAAAGAGTACGGCGCATACTCCAATTGGATCATGCATTTCGATGGCCCTAAAATGTTGGCCGGCTTGGGGGCTGGCGTCGTTTTGACGTCCTCAACCGGAGACACAGTCCAGTACGTACTTCAAATAATGTACACAGACTCCAACAACGCAGCCGAATACGAGGCCCTTCTACACGGTCTCCGGATGGCAATCTCCATGGGCATTCAACGCCTCGAGGTCCGCGGAGATTCAAACCTCGCAATATCGCAAGTAAATGGAGACTTTGATGCCAAAGATCCGAAAATGGCAGCCTACCGTAACACCGTCTTAAAAATGTCAGCTCGGTTCGAAGGACTCGAATTCCACCATGTAGCCCGGGATAATAACCAGGAAGCCGACGTGTTGGCACGCATCAGCGCAAAACGCGACGCCATCCCTCCAAACATCTTCCTAGAGCGGCTCTTTAAGCCATCCGTAGTATGGGAAGAGGAGTCCGGAAACAACAATCCGGAACCAACCGCACCGCCCAACACCGAACATTCTGACACAACTGGTGGCTTAGCCAATGACATAACACCTCCGCCCACGAAATAATGGCAGTCATTGCCCCGTGGACGGAACCATTCCCAGCCTACTTAATTAGGCAGGAACTTCCCGAAGACCAAAATGAGGCCCGCTGCATAGTTCGGCGATCTAAAGCCTACAAGGTCCATGAGGGGGAACTTTATAAGAAAAGCGCAACCGGAGTCCTTCAAAGGTGCATCTCCAAAGAGGAAGGGCGAAATCTTCTGGCTGAAATTCATGCCGGACTAGGCGAACACCACGCTGCAGCCTGGGCCGTTGTAGGTAAGGCCTTCCGTACAGGATTTTATTGGCCGACGGCCCGGGCAGATACTCAGGACTTAGTCCAACAATGCGTCGGTTGTCAGCTCTTTGCCAATCAGAGCCACATGCCACCCACCGCCCTCAAAACTATACCCATCACCTGGTCGTTTGCGGTCTGGGGGCTTGACATGGTTGGACCCCTTAAAGGGGGAACCCACAAGCAAAAATATCTATTGGTCATGGTGGACAAATTCACCAAATGGATAGAGGCCAAGCCAGTTAAAACGGCCGAATCCGAACCTGTGATAGACTTCATATCCGGGGTAGTACACCGTTACGGTGTCCCCCACAGCATCATCACCGATAACGGCACGAACTTCACGGCCGACGAGGTTAAACTCTAGTGCAAAAATATGGGCATTAAGCTCGACTACGCTTCAGTCTATCACCCTCAAACCAACGGTCAAGTTGAACGAGCAAATGGTCTAATCATGAGCGGCATCAAACCCAGATTAGTGCGGTCCCTTACGGAATCTAACACGCACTGGGTAGAGGAGCTCAACTTCGTACTCTGGGGGCTGCGGACCACGCCAAACCGTACTACCGGATTCACACCATTCTTCATGGTATACGGCGCAGAGGCAGTTTTGCCCTGCGATATAATTCATGACTCACCTCGAGTGCGCATGTACGAAGAAAGAGAAGCCGAGTTGGATCGGCAGGCCAGCTTGGACGCATTGGAGGAGGAGCGCGATGTGGCAAAGGCTCGTTCCACATTCTATCAGTAGCAGGCTCAAAGATATCAAAGCAGAGAAGTACGGGCTAAAACTTACAATGTTGGCGAACTAGTTCTATGCCTGCCGGACAAGAAAAAGGACAAACTCAAGCCCAAATGGGAAGGTCCTTTCATCATCGACCAAGTCCTGACCGGCGGAGCATACCGTCTGCGAAACGCATCGGACAACCGACTCGAGCCGAACCCATGGAACGCAGCCCGCCTCCGAAGATTCTACGCCTAGCGCCGGACTCAGAGTTCGTCTCCTTCCTTCGTCCACATTTTATACTTCAGTTGTCTCTTGTTTCTCTCTTTTCTCCCACCCTTTTCATAAAGCCCTTGAGGGCTGATTTGCGCATCGTTCGCACACACTGACGGGCTACTCGCACTCATTATACCTGGGGGCTTCTTTAACAGAAGCTTATTTATACGGGCTTTATGCCCAACACATGCGTCAAACTTCCACATGTACCTTTTATTCACCATTATATGCATCAATATGACTTAAGTTTTGGCCAAGCTGGGTTGCCTGGCTCCTGTGCTTACCCCTACGTTCCTGATTGTTCGGCTAGGAGGTAAAGGGAGCACCTCTGCGATTGTTACTGCCGGGTCAGCCGGATGTGTACCTCAGACTGGGTGAAGCCGAAAGCTAGCGTTCTTAAGGGAATATTCGGTCGGTGACTTGAAAGATGATTTCTTATTTATTCATTTATCTGCCCCCAGATGCTTTTCTGCTCTTTTCGCAGTCCGGACATGCACTTTAGGGCATGCCTCCCAGGGAAAGGAACCCCTAACGGAACTATTCTCCCTGGAAGATGTTTCTTACTAACCATGTAATATAACATAACTAGTTGGGCACTTGTCTGATAAAGCACTAATGACCCCTATGCCTGGTCTCCATGCATGCCCCGTTTTTTCATAACCGTGAGGGTATTCGGACACACTCCGGACTCTAGGGTCCCGAGGTTGAAGCGAAAAGGTCCGCAAAGACAAACGATCTACAATCCGGCTAGAAGGCATTATACATGTCATTTCAAAAATAATACATCGTCACATTGACTGATTGTAATCCTCTTCAATCCCATCTAACAGGCTGTCTAATTTACAGTCCCGTTGGGAATACTTAGCGGCCAATTCTACTTGGCCGTACACGAAGCTCACAGGGATCTCCTTCCCATCGGGCCCCACAGGTCCGACCTCGGCCATGTGGTTCGGATCCGCCTTCTTGTACCGCGTCTTCACCATGGCCCAGGCCTCCCTGGCGCCTTGATGACAGGCCGATATCTTCCATAGACGGAAGTGCTGCCGTGCTCCCTGAAGCTTCCCCGCAAGCCCTCCAAGACCCTCGGGTAGGGAGACGGACGGCCATAAGGCCTGGGCGACGCCACTCATCGCCTGCCGAACACGTTCGTGTTGTTGCAGCAGCTCGGGAAGTTGGTCACCCGTTGAACCAGGCATTTCCTCCGCATGGCGACCTGTGAGCACACCTACATACACATTTCTGTCAATCAACTTCCTCGCCGAACTCTTCTTTTCAAAAGAGTTTGCTCAAGCACTTACTGTAGATGCCGCGACGAAGCCGCTGATTCTCCTTCACAGAGCTAGACAGCTGGTCCCGAACACCCTTTAGCTCCTCTCCAAGCTGGGTGTGGGCGTATTGGAGTTTGTTCCTCTCCTGCTGCACCTTCATAAGCACCCTCTCGCCGGCCTTCAGCTGGCGCAGTAGCTGTTGCTTGTCCGGATCCAGTCTGGCAACATCTGCAATATCATTGTCAGACTTATACGCACGACGCACACCGCTTATCTTTTTGAAATAATGTGTTACCGGAGGGGGTCTCTGTGTCTCCTCCTGCGGCGGCTAGTGCGGCCTAAAGTTGGGCCTTGCACTCTTGTAGCTCCTGGGACAATTGGGTATTCTTCTCCGTAAGATCCTGCATATCAAATGATCCTTAAATCAGTTATTTTAACTACTTTAAGTCTCGGGGGCTACTGGCATATACAACTATTAAAATCCCTTACCCGCATGTCTTTCACATACTGCTCCGTGGCTCTGGTTAAACCATCTTGAGCAGCACGGAGGTGTGCGTCTCCCGCGTTAAAGGCATTCAACGCCTCAGGGGAGAAACACGCGTCACGAAGAACTGTCTGGCGGCGCCTGTGATTCATGGTGCTCTCCACCTTAGACCCGGTGGCGGACAACCTGTCGGCATCCTCCGTTGGAGGAGCATCTGGCTCGCGCCTTGCGCTTGCCTCCCCCCGGACCAGGTGTTGGAGCCTGGCTGGCGGAGGCTTGGTTGGCGACCTCCCCGGGCACAGTCCGGCGAGCGCTCTTTCTCCTGAAAAATTTATGAGCATCAATATACCTCACAGGGGCCTTTTTTCTTAAAAATGGTGGCGTGTCATACCGTTGCGGCCGTCTCAATTCGCACCGCACCCCTCTTCTGCCTGCTGGGCCGAACTGACCCTGGTTGGTCAGTCGCCGCGGGATCAGCTTCCCGCCTTGAAGGCACCTCTTGCGAGACACCGTTGGTATGCGGTGGTCAGAAATAAGCACAGACGAAGTGATGGTGTCAGGGCTCCGGTCATAGTTACCTGAGAAGCCGGAGATAAACCGGGGTAGTCAGCCGTAATGGCGACTAGAGCATTGTCCATGCTAAGCTGGTGGAACACCCCGTCGATCAGCTCCACCTTTATATCCGGATCCTCTTCGGAGGCCGGATCAAGGGATCTTCCCGGATCCTCGGGTTGTGGAGCCAGACTGTGTATGTCCTCCACATCCCGGCGTAATTCCTGCATCGAAAATCACGAAGTAAGGCGCTTAACTTTGAAAGCACGGATCGGATGAGCAAGCGTCTGCTTACCTAGCTCCGAGGGTTATTCATGGAGAATCCATTCAATGGGCTCGTTTGGAGGAAGTCCTCCTTCTCCCCCTTGTACAAGCCGGACAGGATCTTCACCAGATCTGCGGCCGATCCCGGCCCCTTGTGGCCATGACGGGTGGCGTCATTCTCCTCGTTGAAATCCCACATGGGGTGGCCCCTATATTGGAGCGGCTGCACCCCTCGCATAATGCACGTGGCCATGACTCCAATCATGGTCAATCTGGAATGGGCCAGCAACCTTATCCGGCCCATCAAATAATGGACGCTCCTGTCTTCCTCCTGTTGAGGGCTCCGCGGGCGCCAACTCAGGCGTTTCTTCAGAGGAGCCTTGCTGAACTCCGGGAGGCTGATCCGAACTGGGTCCGGCAGTGGAGCATGTTCCACATAAAACCATTCCGAGGGCCAGTCTTCGGACACCTTCTTTGGGGTTCCGGATAGATATCCGGTCCCGGCGATGCGCCATATTTCGGCTCCGCCCACTTGATATATTGACCCCTCGTGAGAACGGGGTACGAGGTAAAATAGTCTCTTCCACAGTGCAAAATGGGGCTCGATGCCTAGGAACAGCTCGCAAAGAGCTACGAAGCCCACGACGTGCAGAATGGAGGCGGGCGTAAGGTGATGAAGCTGGAGTCCGTAGAACTCCAGTAGCCCCCGGAGAAACAGATGTATGGGAAATTCGAGCCCCCTTATTAGATAAGGGACGAAATACACCTGCTCTCCTTTAGAGGGACTGGGGGTATTCTCCTCCTGCTTTCCACCTTTGTAGGTGGCCAGCCCGGCTCGAACCGGGACCATAAAGGCCGGAGGAAGGTATCCCTCCGCTTGGAGCGACACTAGCTCGTTGTGTGGGACTGAACATATCCTCCAATCTCCTGGCTGAGGGCTGGGAGCGCGAGAGGAGGAGCCGCGTCGACGGTCCATGATGGAGTGGATTTCTTGTCAGAAGCGCTCCGATGAGTACTCGCGGAAGGAGGATGGTGTGATTTGGATCTGGATTCTTGCCTCTCTTATAGGCAGCTTATTTGCGCAGCTAGGGGGTAAAATGCAAAAATACCTTGGCCTTTCGCATTCGTACGACACGTGGAAGAGGGCCATTATTGGGCATGGAAGCCAAGGAGCGCAACATTTATAAGGAAGCCGGACACTATTCGGCAAGCACATGGAATTTGGAGGAGAACCCGCCTTGCAACGCCGAAGACAATATACGCGCCAGACTCGTCGTCATTGAAGCCTGGTTCAGGGGCTACTGAGGGAGTCCTGGACTAGGGGGTGTCCGGATAGCCGGACTATCATCATCGGCCGGACTCCAAGACTATGAAGATACAAGATTGAAGACTTCGTCCCGTGTCCGGATGGGACTTTCCTTGGCGTGGAAGGCAAGCTTGGCAATACAGATATGTAGATCTCCTACCATTGTAACCGACTCTGTGTAACCCTAGCCCTCTCCGGTGTCTATATAAACCGGAGGGTTTTTAGTCCGTAGGACAACAATCACGACAACAATCATACCATAGGCTAGCTTCTAGGGTTTAGCCTCCTTGATCTCGTGGTAGATCCACTCTTGTACTACCCATATCATCAATATTAATCAAGCAGGAGTAGGGTTTTACCTCCATCGAGAGCTCCCGAACCTGGGTAAAAACATCGTGCCCCTTGTCTCCTGTTACCATCCGCCTAGACGCACAGTTCGGGACCCCCTACCCAAGATCCGCCGGTTTTGACACCGACACACGCCATGCCAGTGGTGACCACGAGGGCAGCCAGCCAAAACGGTGGTCTAGCCACTGTTCTCGTTGGCAGCACTGCTCTGACCGTCCCTGACCTCGCCATTAATGCCCTACAGCTCCCCCTCATCGTCTCCGTTCGCCTGGACCCCTCTCCCCCTCCGGCAGCTTCCTCGCCGACGCTCGCCGACGAACGCCCACGGGTGCACTGTGCTCCGTTTGGCTCCGAGCTCGTCTCGGCTTCTTCCTCTGCTCCCCGGCGTCATCTACCCCTCCGTGAGCCCTGCGCCTCATCCGCGTTCTCCTTCGTCGCCTTCCCCGTGCCCCCCGTGCTCGCTGGCCTCGCCAGAGCGTTGGCCGGACGTGCTCGACGGCACCGAGGCCGCGCCCCCTCGCCCCGCCTATAAATGGCCTCCCTCGAGCCCTTTGAGCTCTCCATCGACCTCCCCACCCTCCTCTGGTCCTACCTAGCCAGTTGCCCGAGCCCCAGAGTGCCTCCTCGCCACTAACCATCGCCATGGCCACCGCCTCGGCTCGGCTAAATCCGCCCGGAGTTGAGCCCCTGCCCTCCTTCTTCCACCACCAGAGACCCACCTACTCCCCTGCGAGCCTCCCTGCCCTCTCAGCCCGTCGCCGGAGCCTCTGGTGCCGTCATCCCCGAAGATTGCCGCCACCGGAGCCACCTCTGTTCCCCTCTCCTCGCGGTCGTCCCACCACTCCCCGGAGCTGGATGGCCCTGGGGACGGGTGCGGCCGGTCCTCCCGAGCCCGCCGGTGGCCTCCGTTTGACTGGAGGTGGTCGGAGTCGCAGGGGCCGGCGCCGGCCGCGCCACTGCCTCGCCCCTCCCCTGCTCCCGTCGGGGAAGAAGAAGGAAAGCGGGAGGAGGGCGTTGACCATCTGCGTGGACCCCGCGGGCCCCAGGCGTCAGTGACCCAAGCCTCAGCCCCACCCCTACCAAGTGGATAAGTGGCGGGCCCCACCCGCGTGGGACCCGCACGACGGCGCTGACCGGTCCACGCCACATCAGATAAGTGAACGCGTCTTCCCATTTTACGTTTTCACTGATCGAAAGCATAGTTTTAATTTTACGTTTCTGCCTTATCCACTCACGGACCTAGTTGTTGTAGAAATTTTTGCAGAAAAGTCCTTGAACTTCAACCCTCTATAACTTTTCAACCGTAACTCCAAATGAGGTGATTCCAACACTCACTTCTTCGTTTCGTCGGGCCCTTTCTGTTGGTGTCACTTTCACTATGTTTTGGCATACTGAAAATGACCATTTTTCCCCTGCTCTTAATCAGCCCCCTCCGAGAGAGAACGATTTTCGGCGATTATTTCCGCAAGCTTCTTGCACTTTCTCCCGGTGATTTCTTCCACCCCGGGCAAGCCACACCCTCCATTTGCATCACTTTAATGCAGTGACATGGTTTAATCTATTTTAACCTGTTTAAAACATTGCTTTAGCAACATGACTCTGTGCATGGCATTTTTCTCGGAGTATTATTTTGATCTTGTTGTTGCCATGCTATTGTTTGGATTGCTAGGAGTTATGTTTGTGGTTGATGAGTATCGTGTTGCCATTGGAATATTAGTGGCTGGTATTATGATTATTTCCATGATGATATCTGTGATTATGTTTGGAATATTACTTTGGATATCATGCTACCTTTGGACTATTAGTGGTTAGTATGAATATTTTCATGATGCTAGTTGATGTTCTATTGCTTGAAGTATTATTTTCGGAGATGATGGTTACATATGGATCATAGTTGGATAACTTGTTCTTGCATTTTGGAGTAGTAGTATTACTGTTGTCAGATTCATCGTGATAGTAGTGTTATGCTATCCTCGGAGTATTCTGAGATGATGATATTATGCTTGGATTTGTTTGTTGGATATTGCTATGACTTGGATTATAGTTTGATGGTTGACATCGGAGTATCAGTTATCATGGTTATAGTTTTGTGGATAAATTCCGTCAGTAAGTTGGTCAGGTGCCGCTGAATCGAACTTTTCCAGTGCAACCACATTTGCCGTTATGGGACGGCCCTAATGCGGTCTATTTTCGTGCCTCTCGCCGGTGCCTCTAACGAGGGAAGGTTATGCGCAGGCGCTACCCTGATCAGGTAGGATGGCATAAGCCTTGTGTGCCTGGTTTTAATTTGATTTTACGCGAGGGTCCCAGAGTGGATCGGGCCATGACGGTGGTCGTTGTGGCTGGAGGTAGACATGGGGCCACCCATGACTAGCCCAATGGGGAGTGAGTCGGAGTGGCCGGGAGAGTGTCATGGCAGTAGATTGATTTTGTCGGAACGCCGTTGGTCCACCCAAATGGGAGTGTGAGGCCATGGGTTCTGTGGTGTGGGTACAGTGCGCTACCTCTGCAGAGTGTGTGTTTAATCTATCGATAGCCGCGTCCTCGGTCATGGGCATGGGTTCGTACTAGGGTACACCGTTAGATCAACACTCACATGACGGAATGACTTATAGGTGATGGATATGTGGATAATTGGAGCAGTACAGATTGGCCATTTATTGGTCGGGTTGTGATTGCTGTAAGGATCACGGGCCATTTATTGGTTGGTTGTGATCGCCGTAAGGATCACGGGCCATTTATTGGTCGGGTTGTGATAGCCGTAAGGATCACAGGCCATTTATTGGTCGGGTTGTGATCGTCGTAAGGATGACGGTTACAGTTTGGTTTTGATCACGAGGTGATCGAGATGGTATATTGCTTGGCCGATTAGCCAAGAGAGATATGGTTATGGAGATCGGAGATGGTGATTTATCAGTATTGTAGTAGTTTCATATTATGCTTAGGAGTTGTTGTTATATCATGGTAGCTGTTAATTTAATTAACCTGCTTAATGCTATGTTGTTGTCTTGCCTTGATGTTTTTGGTTGTTGTGAGCTTGCAAGTACATTCAATGTACCGACCTGGCGTGTCATGCCAGATTGCAGGTGATGCTGTGATTGCTTGATTGCTTGTCGTGGTTTCCGTTCGTGCGAGCTAGATCGTGTCCCAGCCAGAGTCCCTGCGGAGTGGAGTTCACCACCTTCGTCGTTGTTCCGCTGCTAGAAGATTTCCGCTGCTACGAGTTGTTCCGCTGCTAGCATAGAGCAAGTGTAGTATCGCAGGCGTAGTGTCGCCGTGCTGATGTGAACCTTTGTAACGTCAGACCTTTGTATTTATTCTTGTAATAAGAGCTGGTTTGTTCTATGTCAAGCAGTGCCGTATCCCAGAAGACTTCTCCTCGATCTCTGGACCGGAATACAGGGCGTTCTGGTTTCTCTGAGCCGGGGTGCCACAGGCTTGGTATCAGAGCAGGTCTGGCCATAGGACGCCCTAGTCAGCGCGAGTATAGAGTCTGGCTTGATGATTGCATTTGGTTGCTGCATTTGTTTGTTGCATAGCATGCATATCGCCTTAGTATTTGTACTGATGGTTTATCTGGTGAGTGTAGCTGGCATCGGTTCAGATCCACTACAACTCAACCTTTGCATTTCTCCAATTCCTTTTTCTTTCGGTGTTTATTGTCATTTTTGTCTCAGCAGAGTGATGCCAAGTGATCCCGACACTGTTTGCAAAAATGGTGTTCAGGTATCGCACCGATGTCTTTCCTCCAGTCCCGTCTATCGTTTCGGTGGTGGACATGCTTCTACCCCGGATCATTCTTTTATTTTGTCGTGTTGGCAACTGTCGGTGTCAAAACCGGCGGATCTCGGGTAGGGGGTCCCGAACTGTGCGTCTAGGCGGATGGTAACAGGAGACAAGGGGCACGATGTTTTTACCCAGGTTCGGGCCCTCTTGATGGAGGTAAAACCCTACTCCTGCTTGATTAATATTGATGATATGGGTAGTACAAGAGTGGATCTACCATGAGATCAAGGAGGCTAAACCCTAGAAGCTAGCCTATGGTATGATTGTTGTCGTGATTGTTGTCCTACGGACTAAAAACCCTCCGGTTTATATAGACACCAGAGAGGGCTAGGGTTACACAGAGTCGGTTACAATGGTAGGAGATCTACATATCCGTATTGCCAAGCTTGCCTTCCACGCCAAGGAAAGTCCCATCCGGACACGGGACGAAGTCTTCAATCTTGTATCTTCATAGTCTTGGAGTCCGGCCGATGATGATAGTCCGGCTATCCGGACACCCCCTAGTCCAGGACTCCCTCAGTAGCCCCTGAACCAGGCTTCAATGACGACGAGTCTGGCACGCATATTGTCTTCGGCATTGCAAGGCGGGTTCCTCCTCCGAATAATTCATAGAAGATTGTGAACACCAGGATAGTGTCCGGCTCTATAAAATAAATTCCACATACCACCGTAGAGAGAATAATATTTACACAAGTTCAATCTGCTGACGTATTTTGTGGCGTGACGTCACACCACTACCAAGCCTTTACTTGAATCGTTTTTATTATACCACCTCAGCACGTTTAGCGAAGCAGTTTCCTTGGCACGTCTTGTCGAAGCAGAGATCATGTTCCCCTTATTCCGGGATTCCCATCAATACGGACGTGGGTAACCCAACCGCACCATTGATTGTGGCGCTTGGGAGATAAGCGAGTTTTACCAGGCCGGTGGGGACACATAGTCTTCGTCCGCCCATATATAAGGGGATAAGGATCCACCTCTTTTACCTACGCCTTCTTCCTCCTTTGCTTATCCATCTTCGCGCACTCGAGCTCCAGCGCCCAAGTCCGCACATCTCACCTCAACCTCCTCCAACCATGTCCGGAGCGGGAGGCAAGTGGATGGCCTCCTCCGTTACGGAGGGGCACATCGAGAAGCTGCGGCGCCGGATACCTGTCCAGCGACATCGCGCACCGGCTACCCGACGAGGGGCAGCTCATCCCCACCCCCACGCCCCATGAGAGGGTCGTATTTCTCCCCCACTTCCTCCGCGGACTGGGCTTCCCACTTCACCCCTTCGTCCGGGGGCTCATGTACTACTACGCTTGGACTTCCACGATCTGGCGCCAAACTTCATCCTCAACATCTCGGCGTTTATCGTCGTGTGCGAGGCTTTCCTCTGCATCCAGCCCCACTTCGGCTTGTGGCTAAAGACCTTCAATGTCAAGCCGAAGGTGGTGAAGGGCAGCCAAGCGGAGTGCGGAGGCGCCATGGTGGGCAAAATGCCCAACGTCACTTGGCTTGAGGGTGCCTTCGTGGAATCCATCAAAGGGTGGCAATCGGGGTGGTTCTACATCACCGAGCCGCGTGACCCTAAATGGGCAGCGGCCCCCAAATTCAGATCTGGTATCCCCATGCAGCTGACCTCCTAGAAAGAGAAGGGCTTGCTATGGGGTAGTTCGGAGGAGCTGACCGGACTCCAGTCCTGTCTCCATACCCTGGTGAACAAGAAGCTTAAGCTTGTCAATGTGATCCAGGTCATGCGCGTTCGACGGATTCTCCCCTGCCAGCAACGGGTCTTCAATTTGTGGGAGTTTGATCCGGCTCAGCACCGGACCTTGAGCGGGCTCTTCGACACGATGTACGAAGCTGCCTGGAGGGTGCTATTCAAGGGCAGAGAAGCCCCCGCATCCGCAACCGAAGATCGCGGGTTCAACATGCAGCGCCCGGCCGACGAGGTAAGCTATGTTATCCTTTATGGGACACTCATTTCTTTCATAGTTTGACTCTATGTGGGATCTAAACTCCCAATGCCTTTAACAGGACAGGCAGAAGACGTCCGGACAGGTTAACTGCCCGGCTCCCCTTCCAGAAGACCCAGCGGACACCCGTTTGACGGGGCTGCTAGTCTCGGCACTTTACGTGGTGCCGGAGAAGAAGGCCAAGAAGAAGGCCACGGGAACCCGAAGGAGTTCCCGGCGTCAGGTGGTATCAGACTCATCGTCCGATGACTTCGAGGTAGACTCCTCCCCTGAGGATGAGGAGCAGAAGAAAGAAGCCTCTCCCCCAGCAGGGGTAGAGAAGAAGAGGAAGGCCTCCCTAGCGAGGGAGGCCGAAGGGTCCAAGAAGGGAAGGACCCTTCCCCCGGACTGTTCCGCCAATGTTGGTAACGGCAACGAGGAGTGGCCTTCAAGGGCCAAGCCCCTGGCAAGATCGTAAGTATCCGGACTCCTAGATAGTTTATAATTTTTCATTTTGCCACACGGTGTCTTTCTAATGCCGCATACAACCTGTAGTCCGGCCAGGGACGATCTTCCCGCTTCGTCCAGCGGGTCCTTAGACACGTCGGATATGGATTCCCTTCCGACTGCCTCAACTCCCCGTGACGCTGGCGACGCCGAGGTGGGATCCCGAGAAGGGACCCGCCAGGAGGAGGAGGCCCCGGAGGTGCCGCAAGGCAACCTCCCGGACTCTACACCGGACTCCGCACCGGAACCTGCAGTGGTTCCGGAGTCCGGCGAGCGGCCCCTTCGTAAGAAGGGCAAGACTGTGACACCGGCGGCCTCTGTCCAACCAGAGGCGCCAGATAACTTGCTGGAGGCGCTCAACGACGCTTCCATCAAAGAAGAACACCGCACTATCATGAGTGCGGTGATTCAGAAGGTTCAGCTCGCCAAGAGCGGGTTGACCGAAGCCTGCAGCAGCCTTCTAACAGGCTTTGAGGTGAGAATTTTAAGATATGTAATATAATACTGCATAGACAGTAGCCCCTGATGCTTGGTTCGGTGTTCGGATAGAAAAGCCGGACTAAGGATCTAAAAAGATATACGCAGGAGTTATAAAAAATATGTCAATATGGGATTGCAGGCTGCGCTGCTGACCTCTGCCGCACTGACTGCGAAGGTCGATGCTTTGAAGCAGAACCTCGAGCGGTCCGAGAGCAAGCTCGGCCGTGCCAAGAAGCAGCTCGAGGATAAGGAAGGTGAGTAACACCGTATTAAATTTGTACCTTACAGAAAAGGATTTGGTTGCAAGAGAAATAACAAGGATAACATGGGTACTACAGGGGCCACGAACGAGGTGGCGACCCTGAAGGAGGCGGTGTTTGCGGCCGAACGCAATGCGGCCGCAGAGCGAGCTGAGCGGGAGAAGCAGGAGGCGCGGGTGGCGGAGGTGCAGCAAGAGCTCCAGGCTCTCATGGAAAAACATGAGAGTTTGGAGCGCGACTCAAAGACTTAAGAGTCCGAGCTTGCATCGGCTCTTGAGAGCGCCAAAGCCGCTAAGGCCGAAGCCCACAAGGCCCAGAATTCGGAGCTCTCCAGGAGCATTCGCGGATCTTCCCCGCAGAGTGTCAGATGCTGCCGCTTTCTACCGGGCCGAGGAGGGGAGCTCGACGGAGAAGGTCTTCCGGTCTCAGTATGCTGAGGCCGGACATCCGGTGCCCCTTAGCGACCAGCCGAAGCAGCTGGTCGAGCTCCACAAGGTAGCCGAACAGGCCATGAAGAGCCTCATAGTTCGGCTGTGGCCCAAGGAGGCCATGCCTGGGAGCTACTTCGGCCTGGTGCGGCGGCTGGTGGACGCGTGTCCTTGGGTTGAGGTCGTCAAGCACTCCGCCTGCATTGAAGGTGCCCGTCGGGCCCTTGCCCGTGCAAAAGTGCACTGGGGCAGGATGGACGCTGAGAAGCTTCTGATGGACGCGCCGCCGGCGGGCAAGGAGTATCGTACGCCCGAAATGTATTATAAGAGTGTCCTGAAGGGTGCCCGCATGGTTGCGGGTGAGTGCTCCAAAGATGTAATATTTGAGTAGACTCGCATTTTGTTATCCTGTGCGCTGAAAACTCTGTTCATATGCACTAAGCAACGCTTGTTAATTTAAAATATTACCTTCTGTGCGGCCGTTTATCAAATCTGAGAGATGGCAAGTCGTCGGCTTCAGCCCCCATGCCACTAGTGCTGGGGTGTTCGGGATAAACTTGAGCGCTCTTGTTCCCATGTTTGGGTCCATCTAGGGAGGCGCTCAACACAACAAACGAGGCAACCGGACTTATAATGCTTGAACACTCTCACTTAGCCATAGAATTCTATAATTTTAAATTTCGGCGAAGCCCCTAGTGTTCAGAAGACCGAGTTCGGGGCGCTATCCACAGCTGGGCCGGAGGAAGCCGGTTCCTCGCTCTAAGCGGCATAAGTCTTTAGGGACTCGAAAAAACCTCTCGAACAGCGACCAGCTCTCGCCTTATCATGACGGTCAGTTTTAGCTTTCTCCACTGAGGCGCTCGCCCAGCTCAACCGGGGCGCAATCGCAGTGGTTCTCCCAGTGCTACCTTAGCCGATACAATGGAACGTATGGTACCAAAACATGGGAGCCAGGCAAACCCAACTATTGACCCAAGACATGATTCGGAGCCGATGCATATAATGCTATAAGTTCGGGGTGCCGCACTTGTGAAAGTGTTCGGACTTATCACACCATAATGTGAGGAACTTAAGCCCCTGGTGTATTTAGCCGTACCGAAGTGTACGGATGCAACATGTCATAAATGAACATATATAAGAAAGAAATGCAATTATAAGCAAAAAGCGATGCATTGTTTATTCCAGAAATATTGCCATGAATGCAGAATGATACAAATAGTGCGGTAAGCAAGGGATTGGACTATTAAACATGTCCCTCTCTAGGGGTAGGCTGCGGAATGGTGTATTAAACAGATTTAATGCTCGTAATGGAGACCACCTGAGTGTTCATCGTAGCCTTTCTCCTTCCCTGGCTGTTGCATCGTGAGTTCGGCAGGTCTACTGCCGGACAGGGCCTCTGGTGAACGGAGTCCTGTGGGTAAGAAAAAAGAAAAAAGAAAAAGAGCGACACACTTGGGAGCCCCTGGTGTGGTTGAGCCGCACTCTGGGCTTGTCGTGGTCGTGCCCCTCCCCCTATGCCCATGGTATCTCCAGAGCGTAATGATGTACGCGAAGGACTAGTCTTGCAATTATGCAAGGGCTGGGGTTGGGGCCGCATTGCTGCGCGTGCTCGAAACGTTCCAGGTGGTCTTGTTGTAGGTTACTCCGAGCGCGTTTGGCCGTGTCCGGTCGCTTAACGGCCGAACTCGAAAATTGCCTTAAGAGGTTGCTCTGTACTTCTGCTGCGAGAGCCGCTGTGTGTTCCTCTGTTCGGAGGGAGCGTTCAGTGTTTCCGTTGACCGTGATGACTCCTCGAGGGCCTGGCATCTTGAGCTTGAGGTATGTGTAGTGCGGCACCGCGTTGAACTTTGCAAACGCGGTTCGTCCGAGCAGAGCATGATAGCCGCTGCGGAACGGGACTATATCGAATATTAACTCCTCGCTTCGGAAGTTATCCGGGGATCCGAAGACCACTTCCAGTGTAACCGAGCCTGTACAATTGGCCTCTACACCTGGTATGACGCCTTTGAAGGTCGTCTTTGTGGGTTTAATCCTTGAGGGGTCTATGCCCATCTTGCGCACTGTATCCTGATAAAGCAGGTTCAGGCTGCTGCCGCCGTCCATCAGGACTCTAGTGAGGTGAAATCCATCGACGATTGGGTCTAAAACCAATGCGGCGAATCCGCCATGGCGGATACTGGTGGGGTGGTCCCTTCGATCAAAAGTGATCGGGCAGGAGGACCATGGGTTGAACTTTGGGGCGACTGGCTCCATCGCGTATACGTCCCTGAGTGCACGCTTTCGCTCCCTCTTGGGTATGTGAGTTGCGTATATCATGTTCACCGTCCGCACTTGTGGGGGGAAACCTTTTTGTCCTCTATTGTTCGGCGGCCGGGTCTCTTCCTCGTCGTCGCTATGCAGCCCCTTGTCATTGTTTTCGGCAATTAACTTGCCTGTCTGCTTAAATACCCAAAATCCCTGTTGGTGTGATTAGCTGGCTTTTCGGGGGTGCCATGTATCTGGCAAGAGCGGTCGAGTATTCGGTCCAAATTGGATGGGCCCGAAGTAGTTCTTTTGAATGGCTTTTCCGCTGACCGGGTTTAGAGCCTCTGAATCCGGCGTTGACTGCCGTATCCTCAGTGTTATCGCTGTTGACGCGGCGTTTGTTTTTGTTTCGATGCGACCTGCCATTTCGGTCCTTGGTATCCGGACTGCCAGAATTTTTGCTGAGGTTGTTACTGTGGGCTAGCCAGCTGTCCTCTCCCGCGCAGAAGCGGGTCTTGAGTGATGTGAGGGCTGCCATGGATTTCGGCTTTTCCTGTCCTAGGTGCCGGGCCAGCCACTCGTCGCGGATGTTATGTTTGAAGGCTGCGAGGGCCTCTGCATCCGGACAATCGACGATTTGATTTTTCTTTGTTAAGAACCGTGTCCAGAACTGTCTGGCCGATTCGTCTGGCTGCTGAATTATGTGGCTTAGGTCATCGGCGTCTGGTGGTCGCACATATGTGCCCTAGAAGTTGTCAAGGAATGCGGCTTCCAGGTCTTCCCAACACCCAATTGATTCTGCTGGCAAGCTGTTAAGCCAATGCCGAGCTGGTCCTTTAAGCTTGAGTGGGAGATATTTGATGGCGTGAAGATCGTCACCGCGGTCCCTGTGGATATGAAAGAGATAGTCTTCGATCCAAACCACGGGGTCTGTTGTGCCATCGTAGGATTCAATGTTCACGGGTTTAAACCCTTCGGGGATTTGATGCTCCATTACTTCATCTATGAAGCATAGTGGGTGTGCGGCGCCTCTATATTGGGCTATATCACGACGTAGCTCAAACGAGCTTTGCCTACTGTGTTCGGCCCGGCCAGACTTGCTGTGTCCGGTGCGATGGTTGTCGTCGCGTGCCGTGGGGCGCCCACGCGATCCGTAGATCGATCTTGATTGTCTTGCCTTATCCTCCAATATATCTTGCAAGTCCGGAGCGTTCCCCTGTGGCCTTGTGCTTTTCGAGCGATGCCGGGGTACAGTTCTGATGGAGGGCCTAAAGGCCTCTCTGTCGCGGCCACGAGGTGGTCGGTCAGCCGTATTGTGCTCTGGTGATGCAGGTTTATATGCCTCCTCCTCTAATCGGGAGAGCAACTTGCACTTGGGGTAGCTTTTGGAGGGGCGTTCGAGTTCATGCTCTTCGGCCGCAAGGACTTCAGTCCATCTGTCGGCTAGCAGGTCTTGATCAGCTCTAAGCTGTTGCTGCTTTTTCTTTAGGCTGTTCGCCGTGGCCATAAGCCTGCGTTTGAAACGCTCTTGTTCGACGGGATCCTCGGGCACGACGAATTCGTTGTCGTCGAGGCTTGCCTCGTCTCCGGAGGGAGGTATGTAATTATCATCCTCTACCTCTTCGTCTGCCGCTCTCTCATGAGGGCTGGCTTCTCCATCCTCCTGTGCTGAATCTTGCTAGAGAGGGTTGTCTTCGGCACTCTCTGGGGTGTTATTATCCCCGGTGCCGGAATCTCCATTCTTGCTGTGGCGGGATTTAGAGCGGCGCCGCTGACGCCGACGCTTGGGTTGTTTCTTGGAGGAATCTGCCTCTGCTACTTCTTCGCCATTCCCATCCTTTGGGATGTCCACCATGTATATGTCGTATGACGAGGTGGTCTTCCAGTGCCCCGTAGGCGCTGGTTCTTGGTCGTCTCCGGCATCGTCGTCCATACCGTCGATGTCTTTGGAGTCATAGTCTAGCATGTCGGTTAGATCGTCGACAGTGGCTACAAAGTGGGTGGTGGGTGGGCTTTGAATTTCTTCGTCGTCCGCATCCCAACCCTCCTGACCGCAATTCGGCTAGGGCTCTCCTGATAGCGAGAGATACCTTAGCAAATTCAGAATGTCGCCAAAAGGTGAGTGTTGAAAGATGTCCATGGCGGTGAACTCCATGATCGGCGCCCAATCGGATTCGATTGGAGGGGGCGCATGAGGTTCGGAGTCCGGCGAGGAGTCCGGCACCTCGGAGTCATGAGCGTCGCAAGGGACAAGGTCAGTATTCGGCTCCATCGCCGTAGAGGTTGCAGCCCCCGAGGCGGTGTCTAGCCACCCATCCTCGATCTGTGCGGTCGGCTCCGAATTAAGGATCAGAGCGGACTCATGTGCGGCTTCCAAGGCACTGTCCGGCAGCAGAGCTAAATCATGCCCATCGAGACAGTGTGGCGCGCTCGGCTGTGGCTCGAATCCATCAAAGATCAAGTCTCCGCGGATGTCAGCCGTGAAGTTTAAGCTTCCAAATCTGACCTGATGACCAGGGGCGTAGCTTTCGATCTGCTCCAGATGGCCAAGCGAATTGGCCCGCAGTGCAAAGCCGCCGAACACAAAGATCTGTCCGGGGAGAAAAGTCTCACCCTGGACTGCGTCGTTGTTGGTGACGACACAGAGGAACTCTCAATGAAAGCACCAATGTCGATGTCAAAACCGGCGGATCTCGGGTAGGGGGTCCCGAACTGTGCGTCTAGGCGGATGGTAACAGGAGACAAGGGGCACGATGTTTTTACCCAGGTTTGGGCCCTCTCGATGGAGGTAAAACCCTACTCCTGCTTGATTAATATTGATGATATGGGTAGTACAAGAGTGGATCTACCACGAGATCAAGGAGGCTAAACCCTAGAAGCTATCCTGTGGTATGATTGTTGTTGTGATTGTTGTCCTACGGACTAAAAACCCTCCGGTTTATATAGACACCGGAGAGGGCTAGGGTTACACAGAGTCGGTTACAATGGTAGGAGATCTACATATCCGTATTGCCAAGGTTGCCTTCCACGCTAAGGAAAGTCCCATCTAGACACAGGACGAAGTCTTCAATCTTGTATCTTCATAGTCTTGGAGTCCGGCCGATGATGATAGTCCGGCTATCCGGACACCCCCTAGTCCAGGACTCCCTCAGCAACCCTTAATGATCTCAGTTATCAAGAAAGGGCAATGTCAGCAGCCTCAGTTTTTCCCCACTATCCTATTTCTTGGATGAGTACGGATATTTTTTTCGTCCGCTTGATAATAATGTGGCTGCGACCTTCGTGTCCCACTACATGATTACCGAGTACGTCCTCGCCCATGAGCTAGTTCAGGTTGCCCCCTGGTTAAGCTAGCACTTGGTGTAGTGTTGTTTACACCAATTCTTCCACACATTTATTCGTCCTCGTGCACATCGTCACAGCATGCTAGGTCGTAGAACCGGAGACCCCGCGAGATTGGTGTGCTTAAGAAGGCATGCATATTGTGTGACTAGCAGTACTATGTGACATTGATTGTGTGTGAATTGTTTATTGTTGTGTGCTTTTGTTTAGTTGAGTTTTCTTTTACTTCTTTCTTTTGGGCCCCGGTGTTACATTAATTTTTCCCTATAAAGAGTTGCTCATCCACCGACACTGGACTTGAAGAAGCAATAAGGATTTCAAATATTTGGAAGAAGCTCAGCTAGACATTATTGTCTACCCAGTCAACTGCATTATGGCATTAATGTCTGTTCAGAATACCAATGGTGTGTTGGATTGATTATTAGCATCGAGTCACCGTCAGTGCAAAATCCTCACAATAGTTATGATCAAGTCAGCAGCAAGACAAGTCAGGTACAAGACAAGTCAGGTACAAGGCCAACGTTATATTTTCCGACAGAGGTATGGATCATATACAAAGTTTTGGCTCAGCAATGCATGATGCTTGAAATATGTTATCATCCGAAATAATGTCAGAATATGATATGCTCAAGAAAGACAGTCGAACTATTTTTCTCATGCAAATAATCAGCCTCAGAATATCATGGGCGTGTGTATGGATTTCAGTTTGCACGATGATGTCTACTACACAACCTTCTTCTTGTAGACGTTGTTGGGCCTACAAGTGCAAAGGTTTGTAGGACAATAGCAAATTTCCCTCAAGTGGATGACCTAAGGTTTATCAATCTGTAGGAGGCGTAGGATGAAGATGATCTCTCTCAAACAACCCTGCAACCAAAGAGCAAAGAGTCTCTTGCATCCCCAACACACCCAATACAATGGTAAATTGTATAGGTGCACTAGTTCGGCGAAGAGATGGTGATACAAGTACAAAATAGATAGTAGATAAAGGTATTTGTAATCTGAAATAATAAAAACAGCAAGGTAACTAATGATAAAAGTGAGCATAAATGGTATTGCAATGATAGGAAACAAGGCCTAGGGTTCATACTTTCACTAGTGCAAGTTCTCTCAACAATAATAACATAGATTGATCATATAACAAGCCCTCAACACGCAACAAAGAGTCACTCCAAAGCCACTAATAGCGGAGAACAAACGTAGAGATTATGGTAGGGTATGAAACCACCTCAAAGTTATTCTTTTGGATCAATCTATAAAAGAGTTCGTACTAGAATAACACCTTAAGACACAAATCAACCAAAACCCTAATGTCACCTAGATACTCCATTGTCACCTCAAGTATCCGTGGGCATGATTATACGATACGCATCACACAATCTCAGATTCATCCAACCAACACAAAGTACTTCAAAGAGTGCCCCAAAGTTTCTACCGGAGAGTCAAGAATGTGTGCCAACCCCTATGCATAGGTTCATGGGCGGAACCCGCAAGTGGTCACCAAAACATACATCAAGTGGCACATGATATCCCATTGTCACCACAGATAAACACGGTAAGACATACATCAAGTGTTCTCATAAAAGACTCAATCCAATAAGATAACTTCAAATGGGAAACTCAATTCATCACAAGAGAGTAGAGGGGGAGAAACATCATAAGATCCAACTAAAATAGCAAAGCTCGGGATACATCAAGATTGTGCCATAGAAGGAACACGAGAGAGAACACGAGAGAGAGATCAAACACATAGCTACTGGTACATACCCTCAGCCCCGAGGGTGAACTACTCCCTCCTCATCATGGATAGCGCCGGGATGATGAAGATGGCCACCGGTGATGGGTTCCCCCTCCGGCAGGGTGCCGGAACGGGCTCCTGAGAGGTTTTTGGTGGCTACAGAGGCTTGCGGTGGCGGAACTCCCGATCTATCTTCTGTTCTGGAAGTTTTAGGGTACGTAGGTATATATGGGTGCAAGGGGTACGTCGGTGGAGCTTCGGGGGCACCACGAGGCAGGGGGGCGCGCCCTAGGGGGGTGGGCGCGCTCCCCACCCTCGTGACCAGCTCCCGTATCTTCTGACATAGAGTCCAAGTCTATCCGGTGGCTTTCCTTCCAAAAATAACTTCTCCAGTTGATTTCGTTCCGTTTTGACTCCGTCTGATATTCCTTTTCCTCGAAACAGTGAAATAGGCATAAAACAGTAAATCTGGGCTGGGCCTCCGGTTAATAGGTTAATCCCAAAAATAATATAAAAGTGGATAATAAAGCCCAATATTGCCCCAAACAGTAGATAATATAGCATGGAGCAATCAAAAATTATAGATACGTTGGAGACGTATCAAGCATCCCCAAGCTTAATTCCTGCTCATCCTCGAGTAGGTAAATGATAAAAAAGAATTTTTGATGTGGAATGCTACCTAGCATAATTCTCAATGAAATTTTATTTATTGTGGCATGAATGTTCAGATCCAAATGATTCAAAATAAAAGTTCATATTGATAAAAGAAACAGTAACACTTCAAGCATACTAATCAAAGTAATCATGTCTTCTCAAAATAACATGGCAGGAGAAAGTTCATCCCTACAAAATCATATAGTTAGGCTATGCTTCATTTTCATCACACAAAGATGTTCCCAACTTCTATACCCCCGATGACAAGCCAAGCAATTGTTTCATACTTAAATAATCTCAAACTTTTTCAACCTTCACGCAATACATGAGCGTGAGCCATGGATATAGCACTATGGGTGGAATAGAATATGATGATGGGGATTGTGTGGAGAAGATAAAAAAGGAGAAAGTCTCACATTAACGAGGATAATCAACGGGCTATGGAGATGCCCATCAATTGATGTCAACATGAGGAGTAGGGATTGCCGTGCAACGGATGCACTAGAGCTATAAATGAATGCTCAACAAAAGAAAACTAGTGGGTGTGCATCCAACTTGCTTGCTCACGAAGACCTAGGGCATTTGAGGAAGCCCATTGTAGGAATATACAAGCCAAGTTCTATAATGAAAAATTCCCACTAGTATGAAAAAGACAACTTATGAGACTCACTATATGAAAAACGTGGTGCTACTTTGAAGCACAATATATGAGACTCACTACATTAAGAACAAGGTGCTACTTTGAAGCACAAGTGTGGAAAAAGAGATAGTAACATTGCCCCTTTTATTTATTTTCTTTTTTTCTTTCTTTCTTTTCTTTTTTCTTTTTTCTTTCTTTTTTTGGGCCTTTTTTTTTCTTTTTGGCCTTTCTTTTTTTATTTTTTTATTTTTGGGCAATGCTCTAATAATGATGATCATCACACTTTCATTGATTACAACATATGAATTACAACTCAAAACTAGAACAAGATATGACTCTATATGAATGCCTCCGGTGGTGTAACGGGATGGTGCAATGAATCAAGAGTGACATGTATGAATTATGCATGGTGGCTATGCCACAAATACGATGTCAACTACATGATCATGCAATGGCAATATGACAAAAGTAAAGTATGTCATGATGATGATGAACGGAACAGTGGAAAGTTGCATGGCAATATATCTCGGAATGGCTATGGAAATGCCATAATAGGTAGGTATGGTGGCTGTTTTGAGGAAGATATAGGGAGGTTTATGTGTGATAGAGCATATCGTATCACGGGGTTTGGATGCACATGCGAAGTTTGCACCAACTCTCAAGGTGAGAAAGGGCAATGCACGGCACCGAAGAGGCTAGCAAATGTGGAAAGGTAAAAGTGCATTTAATCCATGGACTCAACATTAGTCAAAAGAACTCATATACTTATTGCAAAAATGTAGAATTCATCAAAAATCAAGTACTACGCGCATGCTCCTAGGGGGATAGATTGGTAGGAAAAGACCATCGCTCGTCCCCGACCGCCACTCATAAGGATGCACAAGCCAGGTACACTTCATGTTTCAAATTTGTTACACAACTTTAACCATACGTGAATGCTACAGGACTTGCTAACTTCAACACAAGCATTCTTTAAATTCATAATCACCCAACTAGCATGACTTTAATATCACTACCTCCATATCTCAAAACAATTATCAAGTATCAAATTGATCATAGCATCCAATTCACTCATAAGAATTCTTACAAATCTTGTATGCTTAGCATATTAGGATTATTTAAGCAAATTACCATGCTATTTAAGACTCTCAAAATAATATAAGTGAAGTATGAGAGTTCATCTATTTCTTCAAAATAAAACTACCACCATGCTCTAAAAGATATAAGTGAAGCACTAGAGCAAATGACAAACTACTCCGAAAGATATAAGTGAAGATCAATGAGTAGTTAAATAATTGTGCAACTATGTGAAGACTCTCTAACATTTAAGAATTTCAGATCTAGATACTTTATTCAAACAGCAAGCAAAACAAAATAAAACTACAATGCAAGGATAGCACAACTCATGTGAAGAAGCAAAAACTTAGGCTCAACCGATACTAACCGATAGTTGTTGAAGAAGAAAGGTGGGATGCCTACCGGGGCATACCCAAGCTTAGATGCTTGAGACTTCTTGAAATATTATCTTGGGGTGCCTTGGAAATCCCCAAGCTTGAACTTTTGTGTCTCCTTAATTAATCTCATATCATGGTTTCTCTTTTTATCAAAAGCTTCATTCACAACAAACTCAACAAGAACTCGTGAGATAGGTTAGTATAAACCAATGCAAAACCTTATCATTTGCTACTGTAAAAAATCACTAAAATTATTATTCCACATTGAATACTAAATGCCTCTGCATATTTAATACTCCTATCCTCAAATAGAATCATTAAACAAGCCAACATATGCAAACAAAGCAAACATAACAGCAATCTGTCAAAACAGTACAGTCTGTAAAGAATGCAGGAGTATCAATACTTCCCTAACTCCAAAAATTATGAACTAAAATTCCCAATGTAGTAAATTTATCAGAGCTCATTATGCATAAGTTTTCAACATTATATCATGCTCTGACTTTTCTAGGGAATTTTTGCAACAGCGGTAAACTTTCTGTTTTCAAACAGCAACATGTATACTAGCAAAATAAGCATGGCAAAGGCTATCCTTGACATTTTTATTGAAACTAAAGATTCAAAACATTATTCTAAATAACAGAAATCAAATACTAACAAAATAAAATGATGCTCCAAGCAAAACACATATCATGTGGTGAATAAAAATATAGCTCCAAGAAAAGTTACCGATGAACGAAGACGAAAGAGGGGATGCCTTCCGGGGCATCCCCAAGCTTAGGCTCTTGGTTGTCCTTGAATATTACCTTGGGGTGCCTTGGGCATACCCAAGCTTAGGCTCTTGCCACTCCTTATTCCATAGTCCATCGAATCTTTACCCAAAACTTGAAAACTTCACAACACAAAACTTAACAGAAAACTTGTAAGCTCCGTTAGCGAAAGAAAACAAAACACCACTTAGGTACTGTAATGAACAACTCATTCTAAATTCGTATTGGTGTAATAGCTACTGTACTTCAACTTATCTATGGTTCATACCCTCTGATACTACTCATAGATTCATCAAAATAAGCAAACAACACAAAGAAAATAGAATCTGTCAAAAACAGAACAGTCTGTAGTAATCTGTATCAAATGTATACTTCTGGAACTCCAAAAATCCTACCAAATTAGGAAGTCCTAAGAAATTTGTGTACCAATCCAGAGCAAAAAGAATCAGATTTAGAGCACGTTTCTGTGAATTAACAAAACTAATTTACTGGGTGCACAAGTTTCTGATTTTCAGCAGGATCAACACAACTATCACCGTAAGCTATCCTAAAGGTCTTACTTGGCATTTTATTGAAACAAAAGCTATAAAACATGATTACTACAGTAGCATAATCATGTGGACACACAAAAATAGTAAGGATAAATATTGGATTGTCTCCCAACAAGCGCTTTTCTTTAATGCCTTTCTAGCTAGGCATGATGATGACAATGATGCTCACATAAAAGATGAGAATTTCACATAAAAGATGAGAATTGAAACATAACGGGAGCATCATGAAGCATATGACTAGCACATTTAAGTCTAACCCACTTCCTATGCATAGGGATTTTGTGAGCAAACAACTTATGGGAACAATAATCAACAAGCATAGGAAGGTAAAACAAGCATAGCTTCAAAATTTTAAGCACATAGAGAGGAAGCTTGACATTATTGCAATTGCTACAAGCATATATTCCTCACTCATAATAATTTTCAGTAGCATCATGAATGAATTCAACAATATAACCAGCACCTAAAGCATTCTTTTCATGATCTACTAGCATAGAAAATTTACTACTCTCCACATAAGCAAACTTCTTCTTTATGGCATACGTATCATCACAATAATCATCATAGATAGGAGGCATGCTTTCATCATAGTAAATTTGCTCATCAAAGCTTGGGGGACAAAAAATATCATCTTCATCAAATATAGCTTCCCCAAGCTTTTTGCTTTGCATATCATTAGCATTCAAGGAATTCATACTAACAACATAGCAATCATGCTCATCATTCACATATTTCATGCCAAGCATTCTATGTAATTCTTCTTCTAGCACTTTGGCACAATTTTCCTTTCCATCATACCCACGAAAGATATTAAAAAGGTGAAGCGTATGAGACAAACTCAATTCCATTTTTTTGTAATTTTCTTTTATAGACTAACTAGTGCTAAAACAAGAAGCAAAAAGATTCGATTGCAAGATCTAAAGATATACCTTCAAGCACTCACCTCCCCGGCAACGGTGCCAGAAAAGAGCTTGATGTCTACTACACAACCTTCTTCTTGTAGACATTGTTGGGCCTGCAAGTGCACAGGTTTGTAGGACAGTAGCAAATTTACCTCAAGTGGATGACCTAAGGTTTATCAATCCGTAGGAGGCGTAGGATGAAGATGGTCTCTCTCAAACAACCCTGCAACCAAATAGCAAAGTCTCTTGTGTCCCCAACACACCCAATACAATGGTAAATTGTATAGGTGCACTAGTTCGGCGAAGAGATGGTGATACAAGTGCAAAATAGATAGTAGATAAAGGTATTTGTAATCTAAAATAATAAAAACAGCAAGGTAACTAATGATAAAAGTGAGCGTAAACGGTATTGCAATGATAGGAAACAAGGCCTAGGGTTCATACTTTCACTAGTGCAAGTTCTTTCAACAATAATAACATAGATAGATCATATAACAAGCCCTCAACATGCAACAAAGAGTCACTCCAAAGCCACTAATAGCGGAGAACAAACGTAGAGATTATGGTAGGGTACGAAACCACCTCAAAGTTATTCTTTCAGATCAATCTATAAAAGAGTTCGTACTAGAATAACACCTTAAGACACAAATAAACCAAAACCCTAATGTCACCTAGATACTCCATTGTCACCTCAAGTATCCGTGGGCATGATTATACAATATGCATCACACAATCTTAGATTCATCCAACCAACACAAAGTACTTCAAAGAGTGCCCCAAAGTTTCTACCAGATAGTCAAGAACATGTGCCAACCCCTATGCATAGGTTCATGGGCGGAACCCGCAAGTTGGTCACCAAAACATACATCAAGTGGCACATGATATCCCATTGTCACCACAGATAAACACGACAAGACATACATCAAGTGTTCTCATAAAAGACTCAATCCGATAAGATAACTTCAAATGGGAAACTCAATTCATCACAAGAGAGTAGAGGGGGAGAAACATCATAAGATCCAACTACAATAGCAAAGCTCGGGATACATCAAGATCTTGCCATAGAAGGAACACGAGAGAGAACACGAGAGAGAGATGAAACACATAGCTACTGGTACATACCCTCAGCCCCGAGGGTGAACTACTCCCTTCTCGTCATGGATAGCGTCAGGATGATGAAGATGGCCACCGGTGATGGGTTCCCCCTCCGGCAGGGTGCCAGAACGGTCTCCCGAGAAGTTTTTGGTGGCTATAGAGGCTTGCGGCGACGGAACTCCCGATCTATCTTCTGTTCTGAAAGTTTTAGGGTACGTAGGTATATATGGGTGCAAGGGGTACGTCGGTGGAGCTTCGGGGGCACCACGAGGCAGGGGGGCGCGCCCTAGGGGGTGGGCGCGCCCCCACCCTTGTGACCAGCTCCCGTATCTTCTGACGTAGAGTCCAAGTCTATCCGGTGGCTTTCCTTCCAAAAATAACTTCTCTAGTTGATTTCGTTCCGTTTTGACTCTGTCTGATATTCCTTTCCTTGAAACACTGAAATTGGCATAAAACAACAAATCTGGGCTGGGCCTCCAGTTAATAGGTTAGTCCCAAAAATAATATAAAAGTGGATAATAAAGCCCAATATTGCCCAAAGCAGTAGATAATATAGCATGGAGCAATCAAAAATTATAGATACGTTGGAGACGTATCACACGACAACATGAAGTTTTGGATATGAGAAACCCAATATTATTCCAGACGCTATCGAAAGAATTCATGATGCAAGGCTCTCAATTTTCCTCATTATGATATGTGAACAGTTTCCGGTCCACGATACCCGGTCTTTCTCAGCAACATACCTCGATAAAAGCTTCTGACAGACAGAAATGAATTTTTCCCAACAAGCAAACCTGAGGAGAAGCTTCTCAAGTGCGGAACTCAGGCTTCTTCAGCACAATAATCAGAGCAAGCTTCATGTGTAAGCTATAGAGCCTTCTTCTGCAAGATACCCAAGCAAAAGATTTGAGCAGAAGTTAACAAGTCTTCCTTAGCAAGCTACTCGGATGGCTTCTCTCGTAAGCCATTCAGTCCACGTCAGTACCACAATATTGCACCGTCCTCAGAGATTATATAATGAGTTGCAAAGGTATGTCAGTACAGTTCAAGGACCAGATTTGCAATAATTTTGTCAGAGGTAAAATTCAGACAAAACATATGTCTACCGCAAGGATCGAGTGATCGGTGGCATATCCTTATTATATACGGTGAGCATGCATCCCCAGTGATATCATTAACTCATACGTGATGCGACAGTGATCCAGCAGATATACCTAAGAAAAGTAAGGATCCCACAACCTCCCCAGTCAGGCAAAGGAAAATAAGCAAAAATACATCTCATGTGATGATATGAGCGATAATATTTGGAGATGACATCACAAAATCCACAGTCTTGACAATGGTCATCAAGATCATTATTCCCGCAATTGACAAGGAGATATTATAAAACCTTGTCACCTTCTTGTATGATTGGCCTCAACAATGA
This sequence comes from Triticum dicoccoides, assembly GCF_002162155.2. NCBI lineage: Eukaryota > Viridiplantae > Streptophyta > Magnoliopsida > Poales > Poaceae > Triticum > Triticum dicoccoides. Next base: position 145,612,016 of record NC_041389.1, on the reverse strand, counting down.
GCTCTGTACAGCTACAAACCCCGGGTATATGTCATATGTGTGCGGACCCAGGTCAGAAAACAAGAAGGACTAATATCAAAAATATTGTACTAATCGCATCCATGGTCATACGAAGAATCAAGGACAGGTGTGGCCAAGTTGTTTCAGTAAGGTATCCTAACAAAGAAAATCCTGACCGTAAAAAGGATGAGACTGACAGCAAAGCATGATGATTTTTGCACGACCATCAGGGTCCGGATACCCAAGTCAGTTGAAAGCCATAATCCCATATGGATCCACAGTGTCATACTCTCAGCGGCCTACTCTATTTACAAGGATTTTCATATCCTGCCGACCCGCTTGACATGGGTAGTGTGGAATATCCAAGTCTGTTCTGTCAGATCCAAGATTCCTTTGCAACCTCAGCAGTCTGACCTCAGCGGTAGTGTTAAAGCATATCACAGCCTATTACCATAGATGGGTATATCCACCACATAAAAAAATAAAAATCAAAAGACGAGCAATCAACTCAGACCCGGTATACTCACCGACGAAATCAAGTACATGGTCAGTCTGTCAGGAAAATCAGTTGTCCGTCAGCCCCTGTCGGGCCAGTCTCAAGATGTAAATAATTGAGGTTTGATACAGCTATAACTCAATACACCGATATATTGCTCACGACAGAAGGCAGTCAAATCTTTGGTACATATCTCATGCCTGAGCCAAAGAAATAAATCAAGATAAATCAGTGCCACCTGTGAGCAGTCAAATCCCGTCAGAAGATGGCCATGATAATTCTCAGCATTTATTGAAACCAGAAGGCCTGCATTTATTTGAAGCAACCACATGACAGAGGCAAAAAGGTTTTCCTGACCAAAGGAAAAAAATTATGCTCAGATCCATTGGATACCACCGCAGATATGAGAAAATTCACGTTAACAAAAAGATTTGGTATATGAGTAAAGACCTGTCAAATTTTGTGGAAAGGTGAAGCAAACCACCCCAGAGCAAGGTAAGTTGATCATCTGAAATTCTTGGGGGAACAATAAATAAAGGAAAAAGGATACCCAAGTTGGAGACGGTGTCCTCAAGTCATACTTGTTCCCTGAGCAACAAAATCTCGAGGACGAGATTTCTTTAAGGGGGGAAGGTTTGTAACAGCCTGGATTTTGGCCCTTCTCTTCTTCTTTGGATTTATTTGGTTTTTGCTCTATTTTTCTTTTTGGAGTGGTTCAATGGCCTTGTCACCTGGGAAATCATCCTCATTTCCCCTCCCAGGTGTCTCATCATTCTCAAAACCTTGCCAAGATCATGTCATTTCACTCCTTGACCAAACCCTAAACTATTTTTCTAGGGAAAATTCCTTTTTCATTAAAGGAATAACCCTATCTTCCCTAGGTTGTGAAGCAACCTATATTTCTGTCCATCCAAAAATCCCCAAATAATTCTCATAATTCCTTTGGGTCATATATAGCTCAAATATTCCCTAACATTGCCTTGGACAGTTCAAAAATAATTCCCCAATATTCCTTTTTTCTATTCTCCCCTAAATGGCACTTTGTGAAGGAAGTGGCATTTATATTTTTCCTAGTGGCTCCCAACCTTTTTGGGCATGTTTATATGTCCAAATAACTGCCCCATGCACAAGTTCACATTTATTTGCCTAGCCAAGCTTCCTCAGTAAATTTTCAAAGTTTCTGTCAGACAGAAGGCATTGTGAAGGAAGTACTAGCTAGGAGTATCCAAATAAGTTGAACTTTTGCACACTCCTTAATGTGATCATATTAAACCCCTCCACCCTCTTACAGTCCCATCCATTTATCTAGGTGAGCACAGGAGCAAATCTTTGATTCTGGCGTTATTTTCAGGTTGTGAAGCAAGTGCATTTTATATTGCTTCAAAAATCCTGATAAATTACCAGATAATTATTATACCCATAAAACATCTCTCCCCACAATTTGGCATCATTTTATTGATCCATTTGACCACCAATATTATTCCAAGTTTCTGGTCAGCAGAGATGTTTGTGAAGCAAGTGCCATTTTGGCTTGTCCCTTTGGCATGATCTTTTTACAGCATCTCCATATGACCAAATGATCAAGCTTTGCCCAATATGAGTTCAAGTTGACACTCCATGTGAGTGCACCATCCCGATCTTCATTTCTGGACCAAATAAGCAGTTGTGAAGCAACTACTTTAAATCTTGATCCAAATCTCCTCAAACTCCCCAGGATCATAGTACCTCCATAGCTAAACTCCCCAGACATCAATTCTACCATTTACCCTCCCTGGTTTTACCTCTAGGATGTTTCCAAGTTTGCAACAGCAAACTTCTGGAGCTTGGTTTACTCCACTCCCTTTGTCTCTGCATGTATACTTACCGTAGTAATACTCCACGCTGGAAGGACTATGCGGCAGACATGATTTATCCTCAGTAAAAACTCCAGAGCACGCCATGCCAGTGGTGACCACGAGGGCAGCCAGCCAAAACAGTGGTCTAGCCACTGTTCTCGTCGGCAGTGCTGCTCCGACCGTCCCTAACCTTGCCATTAATGCCCTACAGCTCCCCCTCGTCGTCTCCGTTCGCCTGGACCCCTCTCTCCCTCCGGCAGCTTCCTCGCCGACGCTCGCCGACGAACGCCCACAGGTGCACTATGCTCCGTTTGGCTCCAAGCTTGTCTCGGCTTCTTCCTCTGCTCCCCGGCGTCGTCTACCCCTCCGTGAGCCCTGCGCCTCGTCTGCGTTCTCCTTCGTCGCCTTCCCCGTGCCCCCCGTGCTCACTGGCCTCGCCAGAGCGTTGGCCGGACGTGCCCAGCGGCACCCGAGGCCGTGCCCCCTCGCCCCGCCTATAAATGGCCTGCCCCGAGCCCTTTGAGCTCTCCAGCGACCTCCCCACCCTCCTCTGGTCCTGCCTAGCCAGTTACCCGAGCCCCGGAGTGCCTCCTCGCCGCTAACCATCGCCATGGCCGCCGCCTCGGCTCGGCTAAATCCTCCCGGAGTCGAGCCCCTCCCCTCCTTCTACCACCACCAGAGACCCACCTAGTCCCCCGCGAGCCTCCCTGCCCTCTCAGCCCGTCGCCAGAGCCTCTGGTGCCGTCATCCCCGAAGATCGCCACCACCGGAGCCGCCTCTGTTCCCCTCTCCTCACGGTCGTCCCGCCACTCCCCAGAGCTGGATGACCCTAGGGACGGGTGCGGCCGGTCCTCCCGAGCCCGCCGGTGGCCTCAGATTGACCGGAGGTGGCCGGAGTCGCCAGGGCCGGCGCCGGCCGCGCCACTGCCTCGCCCCTCCCCTACTTCCATCGGGGAAGAAGAAGGACAGCAGGAGGAGGGCTTTGACCATCTGCGCGGGCCGAGCGGGCCCCAGGCGTCAGTGATCCAAGCCTCGGCCCCACCCCTGCCAAGTGGATAAGTGGCGGGCCCCACCCGCGTGGTACCCGCACGATGGCGCTGACCGGTCCACGCCACGTCAGATAAGTGAAGGCGTCTTCCCCTTTTACGTTTTCACTGATCGAAAGTGTATTTTTAATTTTACGCTTCTGCTTTATCCACTCAGGGACCTGGTTGGTGTAGAAATTTTTGCAGAAAAGTCCCTGAACTTCAACCCTCTATAACTTTTCAACCGTAACTCCAAATGAGGTGATTCCAACGCTCACTTCTTCGTTTCGTCGAGCCCTTTCTGTTGGTGTCACTTTCACTATGTTTTGGCATACTAAAAATGACCATTTTTCCCCTGCCCTTAATCAGCACCCTCCGAGAGAGAACGATTTCCGGCGATTATTTCCGCAAGCTTCTTGCACTTACTCCCGGTGATTTCTTCCACCCCAGGCAAGCCACATCCTCCATTTGCATCACTATAATGCAGTGACATGGTTTAATCTATTTTAACCCGTTTAAAACATTGCTTTAGCAACATGACTCTGTGCATGGCATTTTTCTCGGAGTATTATTTTGATCTTGTTGTTGCTTGCTATTGTTTGGATTGCTAGGAGTTATGTTTGTGGTTGATGAGTATCGTGTTGCCATTGGAATATTAGTGGCTGGTATTATGATTATTTCCATGATGATATCTGTGATTATGTTTGGAATATTACTTTGGATATCATGCTACCTTTCGATTATTAGTGGTTAGTATGAATATTTTCATGATGCTAGTTGATGTTCTATTGCTTGAAGTATTATTTTCGGAGATGATGGTTACATATGGATCATAGTTGGATAACTTGTTCTTGCATATTGGAGTAGTAGTATTACTGTTGTCAGATTCATCGTGATAGTAGTGTTATGCTATCCTCGGAGTATTCTGAGATGATGATATTATGCTTGGATTTGTTTGTTGGATATTGCTATGACTTGGATTATAGTTTGATGGTTAACATCAGAGTATCAGTTATCATGGTTATAGTTTTGTGGATAAATTCCGTCAGTAAGTTGGTCAGGTGCCGCTGAATCGAACTTTTCCAGTGCAACCACATTTGCCGTTATGGGGTGACCCTAATGCGGTCTATTGTCCTGCCTCTCGCCGGTGCCTCTAACGAGGGAAGGTTATGCGCGGGCGCTACCCTGATCAGGTAGGACGGTATAAGCCTTGTGTGCCCGGTTTTGATTTGATTTTGCGCGAGGGTCCCAGAGTGGACCGGGCCACGACGGTGGTCGTTGTGTCTGGAGGTAGACACGGGGCCACCCATGACTAGCCCAGTAGGGAGTGATTCGGAGTGGCCGGGAGAGTGTCATGGCAGTAGATCGGTTTTGTCGGAATGCCGTTGGTCCACCCGAATGGGAGTGTGAGGCCATGGGTTTTGTGGTGTGGGTACAGTGCGCTACCTCTGCAGAGTGTGTGTTTAATCTATCGATAGCCGCGTCCTCGTTCATGGGCATGGGTTCATACTAGGGTACACCGTTAGATCAACACTCACATAACGGAATGACTTATAGGTGATGGATATGTGGATAGTTGGAGCCGTACAGATTGGCCATTTATTAGTCGGGTTGTGATCGCCGTAAGGATCATGGGCCATTTATTGGTCAGGTTGTGATCGCCGTAAGGATCACGGGCCATTTATTGGTCGGGTTGTGATTGCCGTAAGGATCACGGGCCATTTATTGGTCGGGTTGTGATCGCCGTAAGGATCACAGTTACAGTTTGGTTTTGATCACGAGGTGATCAAGATGGTATATTGCTTGGCCGGTTAGCCAAGAGAGATATGGTTATGGATATCGGAGATGGTGATTTATCAGTATTGTAGTAGTTTCATATCATGCTTAGGAGTTGCTGTTATATCATGGTAGCTGTTAATTTAATTAACCTGCTTAATGCTATGTTGTTTTCTTGCCTTGATGCTTTTGGTTGTTGTGAGCTTGCAAGTACATTCAATGTACTGACCTGGCGTGTCATGCCAGATTGCAGGTGATGCCGTGATTGCTTCATTGCTTGTCGCGGTTTCCGTTCGTGCGAGCTAGATCGTGTCCGAGGCAGAGTCCCTGCGGAGTGGAGTTCACCACCTTCGTCGTTGTTCCGCTGCTAGATGATTTCTGCTTCTACGAGTTGTTACGCTGCTAGCATAGAGCAAGTGTAGTATCGCAGGCGTAGTGTCGCCATGCTGATGTGAACCTTTGTAACATCATACCTTTGTAATTATTCTTGTAATAAAAGCTGGTTTGTTCTATGTCAAGCAGTGTCGTATTCCAGAAGACTTCTCCTCAATCTCTGGGCCGGAATACAGGGTGTTCCGGTTTCTCTGAGCCGGGGTGCCACAACAACAATGGATCGGGAGTTCCACCGCCGCAAGCCTCTGTAGCCACCAAAAACCTCTCGGGAGCCTGTTCCGGCACCTTGCCGGAGGGGGAATCCCTCACCGGTGGCCATCTTCATCATCCCAGGGCTCTCCATGACAAGGAGGGAGTAGTTCACCCTCGGGGCTGAGGGTATGTACCAGTAGCTATGTGTTTGATCTCTCTCTCTCTCTCTCTCTCTCTCTCTCTCTCTCTCTCTCTCCTGTTCTTGAGGTGATACGATCTTGATGTATCGCGAGCTTTGCTATTATAGTTGGATCTTATGATGTTTCTCCCCCTCTACTCTCTTGTAATGGATTGAGTTTTCCGTTTGAAGTTATCTTATCGGATTGAGTCTTTAAGGATTTGAGAACACTTGATGTATGTCTTGCCGTGATTATCAGTGGTGACAATGGGATATTCACATGATCTACTTGATGTATGTTTTGGTGATCAACTTGCGGGTTCCGCCCATGAAGCTATGCATAGGGGTTGGCACACGTTTTCGTCTTGACTCTCTGGTAGAAACTTTGGGGCACTCTTTGAAGTACTTTATGTTGGTTGAATAGATGAATCTGAGATTGTGTGATGCATATCGTATCATCTTGCCCATGGATACTTGAGGTGACAATGGAGTATCTAGGTGACATTAGGGTTTTGGTTGATTTGTGTCTTAAGGTGTTATTCTAGTATGAACTCTATGATAGATTGAACGGAAAGAATAGCTTCGTGTTATTTTACTACGGACTCTTGAATAGATCAAGCATAAAGGATAACTTTGAGGTGGTTTCGTACCCTACCATAATCTCTTCGTTTGTTCTCCGCTATTAGTGGCTTTGGAGTGACTCTTTGTTGCCTGTTGAGGGATTGTTATATGATATATCTATGTTATTATTGTTGAGAAAACTTGCACTAGTGAAAGTATGAACCCTAGGCCTCGTTTCCTAGCATTGCAATACCGTTTGTGCTCACTTTTATCATTAGTTACCTTGCTGTTTTTATAATTTCATATTGCAAAAACCTATATCTACCATCCATATTGCACTTGTATCACCATCTCTTCGCCGAACTAGTGCACCTATACAATTTGCCATTGTATTGGGTGTGTTGGGGACACACGAGACTCTTTGTTATTTGGTTGCAGGGTTGCTTGAGAGCGACTATCTTCATCCTACGACTCCCACGGATTGATAAACCTTAGGTCATCCACTTGAGGGAAATTTTCTACTGTCCTACAAACCTCTGCACTTGGAGGCACAACAACGTCTACAAGAAGAAGGTTGTGTAGTAGACATCAAGCTCTTTTCTGGCGCCGTTGCCGGGGAGGCTAGGTAATCGGCACTCACACCCCGTCAACTAAGCTCTTTTCTAGCGCCGTTGCCGGGGAGGTGAGAGCTTGAAGGTATATCTTTAGATCTTGCAATCGAATCTTTCTGTTTCTTGTTTTATCACTAGTTTAGTTTATAAAATAAAACTAAAAAATGGAATTGAGTTTGCCTCATATGCTTCATCTTTTTAATATCTTTCGTGAAAATGATGGAAATGAAAATTGTGCTCAATTGCTAGAAGAAGAATGCATTAAAATGTTTGGTACTAGATTGTGTGATGAGCATGATTACAATGTTGTTAGTATGAATTCCTTGAATATCCATGATGCTAATGATATGCAAAGCCACAAGCTTGGGGAAGATATGTTTGATGAAGATGATATGTTTAGTCCCCCAAGCTTTGATGAGAATATTTATTATGATGAAAGCATGCCTCCTATTTATGATGATTATATTGATGAAAGTGGGTTTGGAAGAGTGTCAACTCTAGTAAGTAATGATCCCACTATTTTGGAGGATGTTGAATCTTATTGTGATGAATATGAAAGTGGATTTGGAAGAGTGTCAACTTTATTTAGTGATGATTCCACTATTTCGGAAGAGGTTCCAATTGATTATGAGAACAAAGTTGCTATCTATGATGATTATTGTGATGACTTGTATGCTATTAAGAATAATGATAACCATGGAACTTGTCATCATGATTTTAGTTTTCAATTGGATTATCTTCACATGATAGTTATTTTGTTTAGTTTGCTCCCACTACTATTCATGAGAAGAATTTTGCTTATGTGGAGAGTAGTAAAATTTCTATGCTTGTAGATCATGAAAAGAATGATTAATGTGCTGGTTATATTGTGGAAATCATTCATGATGCTACTGAAAATTATTATGAGGGAGGAACATATTCTTGTAGGAATTGGAATAATATCAAGTTTCCTTTCTATGTGCTTAAAATCTTGAAGTTATGCTTGTTTTGCCTTCCTATGGTAGTTGATTGTTGTTCCCATAAGTTGTTTGCTCAAAAAATCCCTATGCATAGGAAGAGGGTTAGACTTAAATGTGCTAGTCATATGCTTCATGATGCTCTCTTTATGTTTCAATTCTTATCTTTTATGTGAGCATCATTGTCATCATCATGCCTAGCTAGAAAGGCATTAAAGAGAAGCGCTTATTGGGAGACAACCCAATATTTAACCCTACTGTTTTTGTGTGTTCACATGATTATGCTACTGTATTAATCATGTTTATAGTTTTTGTTTCAATAAAGTGCCAAGTAAGACATTTAGGATAGCTTACGGTGATAGTTGTGTTGATCCTGCTGAAAATCAGAAACTTTTGCACCCAGTAAATTAGTTTTTGTAATTCACAGAAACGTGATTATGATCTTATTCTTTTTGCTATGGATTGGTACACAAATTTCTCAGTTCTTCCTAATTTTTTAGGATTTTTGGAGTTCCAGAAGTATATGTTTGATACAGATTACTACAGACTGTTCTGTTTTTGACAGATTCTGTTTTCTATGTGTTGTTTGCTTATTTTGATGAATCTATGAGTAGTATCGGAGGGTATGAACCATAGATGAGTTGTAGTACAGTAGATATTACACTAATATGAATTTAGAATTAGTTCATTACAGTACCTAAGTGGTGGTTTTATTTTCTTATACTAACGGAGTTTACGAGTTTTCTGTTGAGTTTTGTGTTGTGAAGTTTTCAAGTTTTGGGTAAAGATTTGATGGAATATGGAATAAGGAGTGGCAAGAGCCTAAGCTTGGGGATGCTCAAGGCACCCCAAGGTAATATACAAGGACAACCAAGAGCCTAAGCTTGGGGATGCCCCGGAAGGCATCCCCTCTTTCGTCTTCGTCTATCGGTAACTTTACTTGGAGCTATATTTTTATTCACCACATGATATGTGTTTTGCTTGGAGCGTCATATTCTTTTGTTAGTATTTGCTTTATGTTATTTAGAATAATGTTTTGCTTCTATACTTTCAATAAAAATGTCAAGGATAGCCTTTACCATGCTTATTTGGCTTGTATACATGTTGCTGTTTGAAAACAGAAAGTTTACCGCTGTTGAAAAAATTCCCTAGAAAAGTCAGAGAATGGTATAATTTTGAAACTTTTTGCATAATGAGATCTGATAAATCTTATACAGTGTAGTATTTTTCTCATAATTTTTGGAGTCAGTGAAGTATGATGAATATTGCATTCTTTACAGACAATACTGTTTTGGCAGATTGCTGTTATGTTTGCATTGTTTGCATATGTTTGCTTGTTTAATGATTCTATTTGAGGATAGGAGTATTAAATATGCAGAGACATTTAGTATGCAATGTTGAATAATAATTTTTGTGATTTGTTATAGTAGAAAATGATAAGGTTTATGCATTGGTTTATACTAACTTATCTCACGAGTTCTTGTTGAGTTTGGTGTGGATGAAGCTTTTGAGATTTAGGAAACCGAGATATAAAAGGAATTAAGGAGACACAAAAGTTCAAGCTTGGGGATTCCCAAGGCACCCCAATATAATATTTCAAGAAGTATCAAGCATCTAAGCTTGGGGATGGCCGTAGGCATCCCACCTTTCTTCTTCAACAATTATCGGTTAGTATCGGTTGAGCCTAAGTTTTTGCTTCTTCACATGAGTTGTGATATCCTTGCAATGTTGTTTTATTTTGTTTTGCTTGTTGTTTGAATAAAGTACTTAATATCTGAAATTCTTAAATGTTAGAGAGTCTTCACATAGCTACATAATTATTTAACTACTCATTGGTCTTCATTTATATCTTTTTTGAGTAGTTTGTCATTTACTCGTGTGCTTCACTTATATCCTACGAGTAAATGGTTGAATGAGTTGAATGTCATAAATCTGAAATTATATATGTTTCATATGCTTACCCCATGGGGAGTAATGACTTCATATCTAAGAAGTAGAGGCTGTAAATTCATTGAAGGTTAGCAAGCATTGTATTGGTCATTTGAACAATTCATGAAAGAATATTGAAGGAAGAGAGATTTCACATATAAATATAATATCTTAGACATCTTCTATGATTGTGAGCCCCATTAATTATTTTCAAACCTGAGCAAATTAGTTGAAGTTGGACAAGGAAGACAACGTAATGAGTTATGCTTGGGTATATTTGTATAGAAGTTATATTGTTATAGATCCTCCAACATGTGGTGCTTGCTTTTTAGAATCCTTTGCTAGCCAAAATATCTGTACTAAGCGGGAATACTGCTTGTGCATCCAAATTCCTTGAACCAAGTTTCTTCCATGGGTGTCCACCATACCTACCTATATGCGGTATTTACCTGCCATTCCAAGTAAATTTGCATGTGCCAAACTCTAAACCTTCAAATAATATTCTGTTTTGTATGCATGAATCGCTCATGTAGCGACTAGGGGCTGTTAGTATCTTCCATGCTAGGTGGGTTATTCTCAAGATGAGTGGACTCCGCTCATCATTCACGAGAAAAATGGCTGGTAACTGAGATGCCCAGTCCCATGATCAAAAAGATCAAAGCAAAACAAAATAATTAAAAAAAAACTCCCCCAGGACTGTTGTTGGTATGGACGGTACCCCGTTGTTTCGGATGGCCGTGGAGTGTGATTGTTGGTGGAGGGGGAGTAAAAACTTTACCATTCTATTTGGGAACCGCCTATAATGTATGTAGTATGGAAGATATTGGGAACTCTTGGTTGTTATGTTGACAATGAGATCATACCTCTCAAAATTATTTATCTCTATTTCAAAAACGAGCTCTGGCACCTCTGCAAATCCCTGCTTCCCTCTGTGAAGGGCCTATCTTTTACTTTTATGCAAGAGTCATTAGTATTCCTTCTCATTCCTACCTACTCTTTAGTTGGCAAGCATCGTGTGTTGGGGAAAGATCTAAGCATATATGGCCATGCAAATATATTTGATCATGAATTATTATTGTTGACAATTATCTATATGATAAGTGAGTTGGGAGGCGAAACACTAAGCCCCTATCTTTCTCTGTGTTCGACGGATGCTATTTGTTCTAAGAATATGCTTTGAGTGGTAGCAATCATGGAAGACTATATGATAGTTGAGTATGTGGAGTTTGCTAAATCAAAGCTCTAACATAGACTCTTCCTGAAAATAATATGAATTGTAATTGTTTGATGACTGAGAATGAAGTTTGCTAGTTTTCAAGAAAGTTTATGGTCTATGCTTTGACATGTGAATAAGCTTGTTACTTGATCTTGAGAAGTTTTATGAGATGAACTAATGTTATGACATATAATCATGCTAGAAAAGGTTATTGAAATTATCATTGATCAAACTTGTGCACCTGCTAGCATTCACACTTCATAAATTATTTCTTTTATCATTTACCTACTCGAGGATGAGCAGGAATTAAGCTTGTAGATGCTGATATGTCTCCAACGTATCTATAACTTATAAAGCATTCATGCTATTATATTATCTGTTTTGGATTTTTATGGGCTTTATTATACACTTTTATATTATTTTTGGGACTAACCTATTAACCGGAGGCCCATCCCATATTGTTGTTTTCTTGCCTATTTTAGTGTTTCGAAGAAAAGGAATATCAAACGGAGTCCAAACGGAATGAAACCTTCGGGAGCGTTATTTTTGGAACGGAAGAAATCCAGGGGACTTGGAGTGCAAGTCAGGGAAGCTTCTAGGAGACCACGAGGCAGGGGGCGCGCCCACCCCCTGGGCGCGCCCTCCACCCTCGTGGGCCCCTCATGGCTCCCCCAACCGACTTCTTTCGCCTATATATTCCCATATACCCTAAAAACATCGAAGACATCAATAGATCGAGAGTTCCACCGCCGCAAGCCTCTGTAGCCACCAAAAACCTATCGAGAGCCCGTTTCGGCACCCTGCCGGAGGGGGAATCCCTCACCGGTGGCCATCTTCATCATCCCGGTGCTCTCCATGACAAGGAGGGAGTAGTTCACCCTCGGGGCTGAGGGTATGTACCAGTAGCTATGTGTTTGATCTCTCTCTCTCTCTCTCTCTCTCTCTCTCGTGTTCTTCAGGTGATACGATCTTGATGTATCGCGAGCTTTGCTATTATAGTTGGATCTTATGATGTTTCTCCCCCTCTACTCTCTTGTAATGGATTGAGTTTTCCCTTTGAAGTTATCTTATCGGATTGAGTCTTTAAGGATTTGAAAACACTTGATGTATGTCTTGCCGTGCTTATCTGTGTTGACAATGGGATATTCACGTGATCTACTTGATGTATGTTTTGGTGATCAACTTGCGGGTTCCGCCCATGAACCTATGCATAGGGGTTGGCACACGTTTTCATCTTGACTCTCCGGTAGAAACTTTGGGGCACTCTTTGAAGTACTTTGTGTTGGTTGAATAGATGAATCTGAGATTGTGTGATGCATATCGTATAATCATGCATACAGATACTTGAGGTGACAATGGAGTATCTAGGTGACATTAGGGTTTTGGTTGATTTGTGTCTTAAGGTGTTATTCTAGTATGAACTCTATGATAAATTGAACGGAAAGAATAGCTTCATGTTATTTTACTACGGACTCTTGAATAGATCGAGCAGAAAGGATAACTTTGAGGTGGTTTCGTACCCTACCATAATCTCTTTGTTTGTTCCCCGCTATTAGTGGCTTTGGAGTGACTCTTTGTTGCATGTTGAGGGATTGTTATATGATCTATCTATGTTACTATTGTTGAGAGAATTTGCACTAGTGAAAGTATGAACCCTAGGCCTTGTTTCCTAGCATTGCAATACCTTTTGTGCTCACTTTTATCATTAGTTACCTTGCTGTTTTTATAATTTCAGATTACAAAAAACTATATCTACCATCCATATTGCACTTGTATCACGATCTCTTCGCTGAACTAGTGCACATATACAATTTGCCATTGTATTGGGTGTGTTGGGGACACAAGAGACTCTTTGTTATTTGGTTGCAGGGTTGCTTGAGAGAGACTATCTTCATCCTACGCCTCCCACGGATTGATAAACCTTAGGTCATCCACTTGAGGGAAATTTGACTGTCCTACAAACCTCTGCACTTGGAGGCCCAACAACGTCTACAAGAAGAAGGTTGTGTAGTAGACATCACGCAGCCGCTTCATCGCCAACTCCAAGGGCACTCGCGATCATCCACCAGCCGCGGGTGACCTGTGCCGCATCAAGCAGCAACCTGGAGAGACCCTGCAAAAGTATATCCAGCGCTTCAACAATGTTTGCCTCAAAGATTCCCAAGGTGTCGTACGAGGCCATCATCTCCGCGTTCACCGATGGCGTCCGCGATGTCAAGATGAAGGAGGAGCTCCCCATCCACGAGGATCTCTGCACCGCTCTTGAGATGTTCAACATGGCGAACAAGTGCACAAGGGTTGAGGAGGGACGCCTCTCCCTCCTCGAGCTCCCCGATGCTGATCCAGAAGACAAGAAGACCAAGACCAAGGACGTGAAGTGCAAGGGGCCAGCCGTGCTTGCGGTCGAGCCAGAAACGAAGCACGGTTGTGATCACCCCGAGTCATCCAAGAGCAACCGGCCGTTCTGCGTCTTCCACAATGTCCACAGCCACAACACCAATGACTGCCAGGAGCTCAGGGCCCTCCGCAACGGGCACCTTGGTCGACGCCCCGAGCGCAACGATCGAGGCTATGGTCGTGGAGGCGGCCGAGGTGGAGGACGCTGGGACGGGCACAACCATCGTCAGGAGTGGTGCGACCAGCCTCGTGAGAACCGGTGGCAGGGCCAGCCTCGCGAGGGCAACTGGAGGGAGCAGCCTCGTGAGGATCGCCCTCAGGGCAACGCAGATTTGCCTCCTCTGCCTCCACCACCAAGAAGGAATGAAGATCACCACCAGGACGAGGGGGCTGGGGGCTTCCAGGAGCCTCCGGCCATCGCCTGCATCTTGGGCGGCTCACAAGCCCCAGCTTCCCACCGCATCTTCAAGCAGTTCGCGCGCGAGGTGAATGCAACACTCCCCAACCCTGAAGCAACTAACCCTCTCAAGTGGTCCAAGTGCGCCATCACCTTCGACTCCTCAAACTGCTCAAGTGTGCGGCCATCGCTGGAGCGCTCCTCATGCTCTGCTTCCCCGTCATCAGCAACGTGGTCGTCATCAAGACTCTCATCGATGGCAGGACGGGGCTCAATGTTCTATCTATTCAGACGTTCGATAGGCTCCAGGTGCCATACTACCAGCTTCACCCCAGCAAGCCATTCTCAGGAGTGACCGACGGTTCGACACACCCGATCGGGCAGGTTTGCCTCCCTGTCACCTTTCGCGAGTGCAACAACTACCACACTAAGCTCATCGACTTCGACGTCACCGACGTCCGCCTACCCTACAACACCATCCTAGGGTACCCAACACTATCAAGGTTCATGGCGGCCATGCACCACGGCTACAACATCCTCAAGATGCCAGGAAGCAGCGTCGTCATCACGGTCGCCTGTCAAGAAGGATGCAGTGTGCTCCGTCGAGCGCGCCTTCCAAGCTGCAGCAGTCGAGAACCCCGAAGACGAGGAGGGCACCCTCCCTCCTGAGGTCGCCCCCAGGACGAAGAAGCTGCAGCTGGGACTGGGGTCTCGTGAGGAAGCTTCACTCGAGGACGCAGCACTGATCCTCGCGTCTTCGGACGCGGCACCTTCACCCATCGCATAGGAAGGCGCGCCCGGTGCTCCTCTCAGACTGGGCTCGGGGGCTCTCCTTTGGGGGCCTCAAATCTAGTCAATGTTGCGAGAGGGGCGCTCGGGCACCATGTGGAGGCGCTCTTCAGGGCACGCTTCCCAGGAGAAGGCGGCAGGCATGAGGCACCAGGCGTTCAGGAGTTCATCAGCAAGGCAATCAAGGAAATTCAGGAAGGAAGGGTTCTGCAAGGCGATCGTCACCTGTCGCATGGCGCAGCTCACTGCCCTGGCAAGGGTAAGGAATTCCGCGTCAGCATCGACATTCCCGGGCTCAACAGGGCCGCGTCTTGGCAACTCATGTGGCCGTCCCGTGTCGGCGCATGCAAGGGTCCGCCTCACAGCTACGTCCGCATGCCTTTCGGCCTGGCAGGCGCGGCTGAGGCGTTCCAGCACTGCATGAGGGACGCTTAGACGGCCTGCGAGGCCAGGCACCAGGC
Organism: Triticum dicoccoides; assembly: GCF_002162155.2. NCBI lineage: Eukaryota > Viridiplantae > Streptophyta > Magnoliopsida > Poales > Poaceae > Triticum > Triticum dicoccoides. The sequence continues at coordinate 145,596,804 of NC_041389.1, read as the reverse complement.
GGTCCTGGCGGAGATGGAGGAGCACCTTTAGGAGCCTCTCGGTCCCTCCAAGTCTCCCAAGGCTCGGACCAGAGCGGCTCATGAGGAACGGCTCCAGCGGCGTGCATTTTTTGGCTACTTCAACACCTCTTCAGCAACGGTACCAGGTGACATCTCTCTAGTTCGTTTAGTTTGGGGGCGCCCCTCGGGCTGCATCATCCCCAGACCGTGTGGATCCGTCCATAGGACATGTATCCCTTCCACATTTATTAGAGCTAGTTACAATCCTTTGCAAGTTACTTTTGAATTATTGATTGCCTGACCGGCGCTTCATCGCTAAGAACGTTTCACACCCTTGCAAGAGCTCCCGTGACCGCCTCATGATTAAGGACTGGCACGACGTCTATGCTCGGGTCCGTCCCTGCAGCGTCGCTAAACCCAAGTGGCTGAGCTCTGGCTCACGGGCCAGTCCCCGTGTACGTCACCTCCCATGGCTCTTGGTGCCTTGTTCTCGCATGAGCTCATCGCAGGTGGATGCATGAGGGCACGCGACCTGGTGCCCCTGTGGCCACGGGAACCGCGTGCCGGTTGTTTTTCTTCAGGATCTTTGCATGAGAAGACTAGACACGACGTCTGTGCTCGGGTCTGCCCTTGCAGCGTCGATAAACCCAATGGCTGAGCTCTGTCTGGCGGGCCGGTCCCGTTCACGTCACCCCCTGGGGTCGTTGGTGTCTGGCCTTCTCATGCAATAACCTCAGGAGACTCATTCGGCACAGGCTACCTAACCATCTCGCAGGACTAACTCAAGCATCCCCCATCAAGACCAGGCGCAACCCGCCTTGAGGTAGGGCCTCGTGACTCCCGTGCTGGCTCACGGGTGCACCTCCTTCAGCCCTGCCGTGCAAGCCACGTGTCAGGGCGGGGCTGTACACGCCCTGAGGGCTCTCCTCAGAGGGAGCCCCCTCCCACGCACCAGTTGAAGCACCATACTCCGTGCTGGCCGTCAACATTGCCGAGGAGCGGCTATGCCCGTGCAAGTGCGGAAGCGCCATGCTCCGCACTAGTGATAAACAATCGGGGGTGGCCTCGTGGCCGCATTAACCTCAGGGATCCTCCGGGATCAGTGGCTAGGCTCACCACGTTGCTCTCCCTCAGGAGGGTAGCGTGAGGGGGCTGTGCACGGGGGCTACGCTCAGGTCACGCCTGGCGTACCCCACCTCGCTAGGCCTCACGGGCCTGGTCTTCACGCACCCCTTCCAAGCAAGAGCTCGGCGAGGAAAATGTATGATGGTCAGTTCGTACGTCAAGGGGGACTCCTGAGCATCGCGTCTTAGGAGCCTAACTGGTCATGTAGCTCCTCACCTCTTGGGCTCGTCCTGGTGATCCGGATGACCCAATGGCGTCTGAGGCACGCACGGGGCTGGGCCCTGCCAACGCAGAACGCTAAGCCCTGGCTTTCACCCTTCTTTTTCAAGTCGTTCGCACGTGAAGGGGGATTCCTGAGCATCGCGTCTCAGGAGCCTAACTGGTCATGTAGCCCCTCACCTCTTGGGCTTGTCCTGGTGATCCGGACGACTCAACGACGGCTGAGGCATGCGTGGGGCTGGGCCTTGCCGACGCAGAACACCAAGGCTTGCCCCTGCACCTTTTCCTAAGCTGTTCGCATGTCAAGGAGGACTCCTGAGCATCGCATCTCAGGAGCCTAACTGTTCACGTGGCTCCTCACCCCTTGGGATCGTCCTGGCAATCCGGACGACCCAACGGCAACTGAGGTACGCACGGGGCCGGGCTCTGCCGACGCAGAATAACAAAGCAAACAGAAAAGCTGAAGGAGCATAATCTAGTTATTACAAGACATATTGTTCCAAGCAAATAGTTTTAAACACCTCCCCGAGGCATGTTGCATGATACAGGACAGACAGGGAAAAGCAGAATCACCGGGCCACCTCTTCAGACTTGGGCGTCACTGCTGCCCGCCAGCAGAGCCTCGTCGCCAGGCACGTCGCCCGTTCCATCGACTTTAGTCGGAGGACCAACGACCAGGAACTTACTCAACATGGCGTCCGCGGAGCTCTTCACGATGGCAGCTGCAGCATCCTAGGAGTCGGAGTCCACCGGAGCGAGGAAGGAGGAGAGGTCGAAGCCAGCATCCTAGAGCTGGCTGGCCTGGGCGGCCTGCCGATCCTAAAGAGCCTTCAGTTCAGCCTCCGCCACGCGGCACCGGTCCTCAGCTTCTGTGGCCTCCTTCCGCGCCAGGTCGCGCTCGGCGGTGGTCACCCCAAGCACCTTCTGGGCTTCCTCCGTAGAGCCCCAGGCAGCGCGAACAGACACGCCAGCCTTAAGCCAACCAGAGATCAGCCCCAGGCGTCCCTGCGCTAAACGATGATCCGGGCCCTGAAGTTCACCCTGGAGGAGGTCCAGTATTGCCCTTGCCTCTTCCAGGGTCCCGGAGGTGGCAAGAGTGCCACAGCTCGGCCATTCGCTGGGCAATGGAGGAGATGCCCTCGGCGCCAAGACAGAAGAAACCTCAACCTCAGGAAGGACCGGGGGCTCCGGAGGCTGGTCGACCTCAGCAACCACGGCAAGGCTGGGCGCTGGGGGGTCAGGCCTGCCGAAGGCACCGACACCTCCTGAAGACGGGCATCCACGCCCTCGGGATATGGCATCACCAATGGGGCTGCGGGGGCAACAACATTCCCCTTCACCAGGGTCGCGGTGGTCACTTTAGTGCTTGCGGCCGTGACAACATCTGTGCCCTCCTTCTGCTTCTTCAACGGCTGTTGCCTAACGATAGGCGAAGACGCTAAGTATTGCTTCAAGAACCAACAAACAAGGTTAAGGGAGAGACTTACTGGCCGACGAAGGCATAGCTCCTCTTCATGCTCAGCATCGGGCGTAGATGCGGAGCGGCTGGAGTCGAGCTCTTGGGAGCAGGAGAACTTGCGGTTGGAGCCCCCCGGGACGACGTCGGCGAAGGCGGGCTGCTACCCGGAGGAATCAGTGCGGTCCTGCTCTTCTTCATGGCCACCCGCTTGGGCTGCTTCGATGAGGATATCTGATGTGGATCGAACCTCGTAGTGAGATTTGATCGATTGTTGTGGCCCGACCTTTCACGACACTCCACCACCAGCAGTAGCAACCTCTCGCCCGCGCACATGATGTACACGAAGTAGAGGGTTTGAACCTTGCGGCCCAGCACGAGAAAACCAATCTCGACGAAGGTACTCACGCGCAAAACAATTTCCACAAAGAGAAATCGCAACACAGAGGTTTTCTAAAGATTCCTCAAAAACTTGATACGGGTGTCTACCCTGAAAAACACATCATGTCTATTTCATAAAAAATAACCTAAATTTTACATGACTCATGGGCTAGACTTTATAGTAGTATAGCGAACTCCTTCTAACTTGATCGACAAGGGAAAAACTAACTCATGTAAAAAAACTCCTGCTTATTTAAACTACCTTTTACATCTCGGTAGATCCTAAACTTGCAATCGAATAATATTAGAGGTGGACCCCAGCCCGTGTCTTTTAATGACAATAAATCACGTACTAGTCTCTGACTCTTGCAATGTTGTGAAACTTCCTCTTTACGTGGAGGTGGCAAAAACAGAAACAAATCCCTCTCATTTATCTTGTTGACCGAACCAAATAAATGGCATCCCGCATGCTCCCTTCCATCAGCGTAGGTTTCCTCTTCTTTCCAAGTATTAATGCACTTTGAATTTTCCTTGCCAAAACTTGCGTGACCAATGTTGCATGCACATGCCATGCCTTGATTTAGCTCTTCAATTTGCACATAATTACCATCCCTTAATACATGCACGTCCAGGGACTTCTCTCCCCTCTCATTGGCGCAAAGCTCAAACAAAACAATGTCTTGTTTTATTGTAACAGAAAATAATTCCTCTAACATGCTGACATGCGGTAATATTATGCGATCGTCAACGCTAACATCAGTCGCGGACATATCAATATCCCAGATCTCGTGGTAACTCCAGAAGGGGGCGGCACCTCCACCACCGGGGGTTCATCATCATCATCATCATCGAGGAAGTCGTGGAGGAGCTCCCTCTGCCGCGGGGCAGAGGATTCCTCAACCATCTCGTCCGCGGTGGCCTCAGAGGAATGATCATCGGAGGACAGGTGCACCAAAGCAGTAGGCGGCGGGGGAGGCCCTGGCCGCACGAGCCTAAACTCGTCGAAGACAGGCATAGCCGCGGCAACCTCCTCGCCGTCATCCCGGCAGTACAATGGAAGCCAATCTTCCGGAGGGTCGCTCGGGTCCTTCCCCATCAAGTAGAGCAACACCTTGCTCAGCTCCTCCTCGGGAAGGTCGTCTTGGCGCAGGCGGATTTTTTCGTCATCACCACCAAGCTTCCACAAAGGGCGGGAGTGGTCTTGGAGCGGCGCGATGCGCTGCCTCAGGAACTCCTTGATGAACATGGCCCTCGTCAGCTTTTCGCTTTTCAGGTCCTTCTCCATCTTCTTCACCAGCTTCGTTAGGAAAGGGTCGGTGATCTTCTCAGAACACCATCCCTTCTCGGAGATGGGGAATGCGGTCGGCAGTTCCAGCGACCTCTGGGAGCACTTGGCATCCATCAGAACCCACCTCTTCACGGCATCCTCTACCTTCTTTCTGGCGCGGGAGATGGCATTACCGCCCCGCGCCGCAACGAAGCCGATGCACCCAACCGGATTGTCGCCAGTCATGCAAAGGAAGAAGAAATGGCGGAGCAGGGCAACAGAGGGTATCTCCCCCACGGACGCCTCACAATAGAAGGCGAAAATGGATAGGAGGAGGATGGAGTTCGCATGGATGTGGAGCACGTGAAGGCCATAGTGGTGTAGAACGGCGAAGAAGAAGTAGGAGAATGGGGGCACCAGCCCCGAGTAGACGTTGTGCATGAAGAAGGGGAAGAAGGTGCTTTCCGCGGGATCCGGTGCAGCGGTGGTGACCCAGAGCACTATCTCCTTCCACTCGTTGTCGTCGCTTGCCGTCGGGAGGAGCGCAGTCTGAAGCTTCTCCCCGGCCACGCAGGGTGCCAGTAGCCCCGGCTCATACTAGGCAGGGCCGGCAGCCGGTGCAGGAGCCGCGGTTTTCTCGGCGGCCATCGAGTAGAAGATTTGGGGGGAATCAGCAGATCTGGTGAGTCTTCCGTTGCGGGGAGAAAGGGATCTGGAGCAAGACGAATAAGGAGCAACGAAAGCCTGGCGGCAGGCGGCACCCGTTTTGTCAAACGGAAACAGTTGCCGAGGCAGCATGGGGAAGCGGAGTTGCCCACGTCCCATCAATCGCCACGCGTCATCAAGGCCGCAGGCGGTTAGGGCCCGCGACGCTCCGCACTTGCCCTTTGGCTTCGCCTGGAAGCCAAGTCCAAGCGCGCCTTGGGCCCAGGGGCTACTGTCGGCATCCTAGATTTGGGGGGATCCAGCCCTGCCTGCCCGCAGCCCACCACGTGGCTCTATCGATGGCCTGGTATGGCCCAGCTGCAGGACCAACACCACAAGACCCTCGCGAGGGGCCAAGCCTCGCGAGGCGGGCAGCGCCAAGAGCCCGAGGGGACCAGCCTCTTCAGGCTAGGCTCCTGAGGGGCGAAGAGTTCTATGCAGGTTACCTCACAAGGCTCAGCTGACATGAGCCATGACGACCAAGGCCACGCGGGCGCGCAGGTTTCCTCTTTGGTGCAAGGGGGCAAGCCACAGGCGCGGAGTCCCGAGGAATCAGCCAAAGGTTTCCATTTCAGTGCAATGAGACCAAGACCGCCAGGACGGCAGGACGGAGGTCATCGACGAGCCCACCGCAGCGTCACGACCAGAGGCTTTTCACAGGCGAAAACTACTTTTGTCAGGATAGACTGTACTACTTGTCCCCTTTCAAATCCGGCCGTTGTGGGATCCCTTCCCGCTCATATTTGGGAAGAGCACCAAGGACACTATAAATAGGACTAGCCACCACCATAGAAGGGGGGACGGAAGAAGATCAAGTAGAACTAGCATACACCACACCAGCTCAAGAACACCTCACCTCCCGAGGCTTGTTCGTCCATTGTACTAGCTCATCCTGAGCCCTTCGAGGCAATCCACCAAAACGCTGGAGTATGGTATTACACCACAATGGTGGCCCGAACCAGGATAAAACTGTCGTGTCTCTTTGTCCCTTTGAGCTTGACGCGCTAGGCTTAGGAGGATCGCGAGTAGGCAGGCTGGGTAGGTTGAGATCTCCGCATGCACCCCAGAGTTCGAACCTCTCAAGGGTTTCGGATCCCATAATCCAACAAGTAAGGGATCATCTTATAATGCTACCGCCATACTAAGCAAGATAAGATGCATAAAGGATAAACATCACATGCAATCAAAATATATGACATGATATGGCCATCATCATCTTGTGCTCATGATCTCCATCACCGAAGCATCGTCATGATCTCCATCGTCATCGGTGCGACACCTTGATCTCCATCGTAGCATCGTTGTTGTCTCGCCAACTACTGTTACTACGACTATCGCTACTGCTTAGTGATAAAGTAAAAACAATTACATAGAGATTGCATTGCATACAATAAGGCGACAACCATATGGCTCCTGCCAGTTGCTGATAACTTTGTTACAAAACATGATCATCTCATACAACAAATTATATCACATCATGCCTTGACCATCTCACATCACAACAAGCTCTGCAAAAACAAGTTAGGCGTCCTCTAATTTGTTGTTGCAAGTTTTACGTGGCTGCTATGGGCTTCTAGCAAGAACCGTTCTTACCGACGCATCAAAACCACAATGATTTTTCATCAAGTGTGCTTTTTTAACCTTCAACAAGCATCAAAACCACACTCGATTCAACTAAAGTTGGATAAACAGACACTCACCAGCCACCTGTGTGCGAAGCACGATGGTAGAACCAGTCTCACGTAAGCGTACACGTAATGTCGGTCTGAGCCGCTTCATCCAACAATACCGCCAAATCAAAGTATGACATGCTAGTAAGCAGTATGACTATTATCGCCCACAACTCTTTGTGTTCTACTCGTGCATATAACATCTACGCATAGACTTGGCTCGGATGCCATTGTTGGGGAACGCGGTAATTTCAAAAAAATTCCTACGATCACGCAAGATCCATATAGATGATGCATAGCAACGAGAGGGGAGAGTGTTGTCTACATACCCTCGTAGACCGAAAGCGGAAGCATTATGAAAACACGGTTGATCTAGTCGTACGACTTCACGATCTGACCAATCCTAGCACGGAAGGTACGTCACCTCCATGATCTGCACACGTTCAGCTCGGTGACGTCCCATGAACTCTAGATCTAGCTGAGGTCGAGGGAGAGTTTTGTTAGCACGACGGTGCGATGACGGTGATGCTGAAGTTACCGGCGCAGGGCTTCGCCTAAGCACTATGACGATATGATCGAGGTGGAAATCTGTGGAGGGGGGCACCGCACACGGCTAAAACATCAACTTGATCAACTTGTGTGTCTATGGGGTGCC
>NC_041389.1:145583536-145588955 GCF_002162155.2 Triticum dicoccoides | reverse complement strand
CAAGGGGTGTGCCCCAAGGGGGGGGGGAATACTACTCCAACTAGGAGTAGGTTCCCCCTTTCCTAGTCCAACTAGGAGGGAAAGGAAGGAGGGGAAGGAGAGAAGGAAAGGGGGGGGGTGCCCCTAGTCCAATTTGGTTTGGGCTAGGGGGGGCGCCCCCTAGTCCAATTTGGTTTGGGCTAGGGAGGGGGGCGCCCCACCTTGGCCTGCCTCCTCTCTTCCACCACTTGGCCCATGAGGCCCAATACCCCCTCGGGGATCCGGTAACCCCCGGCACTCCGGTTTTATCCGAAACTTCTCTGGAACACTTCCGGTGTCCAAACATAGCCGTCCAATATATCAATCTTTATGTCTCGACCATTTCGAGACTTCTCGTCATGTCCGTGATCACATCCGGGACTCCGAACAACCTTCGGTACATTATATCACATAGACTCATAATACCAACCATCATCGAACGTTAAGCGTGCGGACCCTACGGGTTCGAGAACTATGTAGACATGACCGAGACATGTCTCCGGTCAATAACCAATAGCGGAAGCTGGATGCTCATATTGGTTCCTACATATTCTACGAAGATCTTTATCGGTCAAACCACATAACAACATACGTTGTTCCCTTTGTCATCAATATGTTACTTGCCCGAGATTCGATCGTCGGTATCATCATACCTAGTTCAATCTCGTTACCGGCAAGTCTCTTTACTCGTTCCATAATACTTCATCCCGCAACTAATTCATTAGTTACAATGCTTGCAAGGCTTATAGTAATGAGTATTACCGAGAGGGCCCAGAGATACCTCTCCAAAACATGGAGTGACAAATCCTAATCTCGATCTATGCCAACCCAACAAACACCTTCAGAGACACCTGTAGAGCACCTTCATAATCACTCATTTACGTTGTGATGTTTTATAGCACACAAAGTGTTCCTCCGGTATTCGGGAGTTGCATAATCTCATAGTCTGAGGAACTTGTATCAGTCATGAAGGAAGCAGTAGCAAAGAAACTATTACGATCGTAATGCTAAGCTAACAGATGGGTCATGTCCATCACATCATTCTCCTAATGATGTGATCCCGTTCATCCAATGACAACACATGTCTATGGTTAGGAAACATAACCATCTATGATTAACGAGCTAGTCAAGTAGAGGCATACTAGGGACACTTTGTTTTGTCTATGTATTCACACATGTACTAAGTTTCCGGTTAATACAATTCTAGCATGAATAATAAACATTTATCATGAAATAAGGAAATAAATAATAACTTTATTATTGCCTCTAGGGCATATTTCCTTCATTGACGTGAAACCAACGCCAAAAATTCCTATAAATGTAGAAAACCCCAGAAAGAAACCAAGAACTTCTGCTCCATTGCCGCAAGCCTATGTACCGAAGTGATCTCATATGGAGGCCTTCTCTGGCACCCTGCTAGAGAGGGAAATCATCATTGGAGGCCAATTTATCATCCCGGCGGTCTCCATGACGAGGAGGGAGTAGTTCACTCTCGGGGTTGAGGGTACGTATCAGTAGCTATGTGTTTGATCTCTCTCTCTCTCTCTCTCTCTCTCTCTCTCTTGTGTTCTTGATCCGACACGATCTTGATGTTACCATGGGCTTTGCTAATATAGTCGGATCATATGGTGTTTTTCCCTCTCTATCTTTGTTGTGATGAATTGAGTCTTGCTCTTTGAGGTTTCGTTATGTTGGACTGGATATTTTGGATTTGAGAACACTTGATGTATGTCTTGCATATGGCTACCCATGGTGATAATGGAGTATTATATTGAGTCACTTGATATATGCTTTGTTAATCAACTTGCGGATTCCCATGGTGACACTGAGGTGATCTATGCATATGGTTTGATACACGTTTTCGTGCTACCACTGGTGCAAAGACATCCTATACAAATAGTTTTACCCCCTTTCCGCGATGGAGTTTTAAACCATCGCCTAGTCAGTGTGTGCGATAGGGGGGTCCTTCCCACCCGACCAAGAAACCATCGGGGATAGGCCCTTCGGTCACACACGCGGGGCAAAATGAGCTCCTGTGCGATCGAGCGAGGCATCGGAGACAATTATACAGGTCCAATCATTTCCGTTCATATGTACATCCCACATAGTGAATGCCAGAAAAATGTTTCCGTTCATATGTATATCACACACAATTGTTTATGTGGAAACGTTTGTGCAAGGTGGTCTAATGCAAACAGTTCTCCTGCGGAAGTCATGTGTGATTGTTAATTGATCCAACACGCCTACTTTCTAGAAACTATGTGGGTTTGTTTGAGTTCATCGCTCACGGTGTTGTTAGAGAAACCGTCTGCAATAGAAAACCCCAATAAGCAGGGTAATTGGCCTATTATTGATAATCCATGTCGTAATCAAATTGACATTTCTTATAAAACACGCCATATATTTCATATCCGTATAACGGCAACCAGGATTTACATACTACAATTACATCAGATAGCTTCAGCACTCGGTTACACCATATAGGGATATAGTTAGCTAAGCCATTACACAACAGCACCAAGTTTCACATGCAACATCGAAAACCTTTGGAAAGTAGCATCATACACGATAAATAGACAGATGAATCTCATTTGGGTAACTGCAGAAGCGGAAGGCGAATATTGAGCCTTCAATGATGTTGAATGTCCTTGCAACTTTAGGCCAGTGGCTATGGATAATTGCCCGCCCAACCTTTGTCCTATTGAGGAAGACTTCAATATTGTACCATGGGTGTTGAATGAATACCTTCCTCGCCTCTTAACCATGCAGGTGGTTTGAGAGGTAATCATCGGTCAACTGCTTTGGAAACTACTAAAAACAAAGGTATGCATAAATCGTCGTTATAAATTTTAAAATGGCACATGGGAAAAAACAAGGTAAAAGAGTTAGTACCATCCTATAGTTGACTGATGTATTCTTCATTCTGCAAACAAAGATCTCGCTGTTATTCGTCACAAGTTTCTTTATCTTAACAATCTTTCTAAGTTTCTTGACTTGACTGATATTCATGGACATCTCATTTCCCCATAAAAATGGGTCAAACAGTGGGTTTAAGCCTTTGATAGCAGGACCTACATGTTGAAGACCAAATTGTAAGAAACCTACACTTGCCAAGGTTGCTCTATACAAGCAGAAGAACAACACATAACAGCGGAATAACTTCTAGCAGCAGAACAGCGACGACAATGATGGACTCCACTCTGCAGGGACTCTGGCTATAACGTTTATCCTAGCTCGCAAACTCAAGATCCTCGGAAAACAAGCAAGCAGACAAGGCATGACCTGCAAACTAGCATGACACGCCATGTTAGTACATTGAATGTACTTGCAAGCTCACAACAACCAAAGCATTGAAGAGAAACAATAGCATGGGAATTATAGGTTACTTGGCAAGGATGAACAAGATACAACTAGAGCAACATGGCATGGACATGGTGAACAAGATAGTACTAGAATAATACCAGATGAGCATGGCATGAACATATGATGATACTAGAATGCAACATGTTAACAATATCATGCACCAACTTACTCTGTTCAGGGTTACCTCGTAACCACCACATGAATCACTTACCATCATGGTCATCACACGATCACCTCAGGATCAAATCAAGTTTGGTATTAACAATACCGTAGTAATCATTACATGACCACAGGGAGCTTGATCTTTACTCTTGATTATCGCATAATACCATAAAGCTCAACCATCTTCGGTATCCTCGTTACCACCGTGATCCTCTCGCGATCACATAAGAATCAACCACTTTTTTCATCCTCGAACCGGGGTTGTTATTAAACAGGTTATTATTACTGTTGACCCATAGTGTGACCTACTACGAACTGGGCCCATATCTGTGGGCACGGCTATCGATAGATTATACACACTCTCCAGAGGTTAGCACACTGTACCCACACCACGGAACCCAAGGCCTCATGCTCCCATTCGGGTGGACCAAAGGCATTTCAACAAAACCGATATATTGCCATGACACTCTCCCGGCCAATCCGACAAACTCCCCATTGGGCTAAGTCATGGGTGGCCCTGATGTCACCTCGTGACATCCAACGGCCACCATCGCGGCAAAACAAAACAGTTCCAAATGGGGACAACCCGGGTACAACAACAACGAACACACAAGGCTTATGTTCGCCTACCTGATCAGGGTAGCGCGCCCATAACCTTCCCTAGTTGGAGGCACCGGCGAGAGGCATGACAATAAACCGCATTAGGGCCTTCCCATAAAGGCAAATTGGCTGCACTGGTCAGTTCGATTTTGATAGCACTATGACTCAGCCAACAGGTGTTCAAGTTTAACTAATGTCCGGTTAAACTTGAATGCAAAAGATGTTGAGTCATAATATGATGAAATAATAATGCACATGAGCATGATATTAACATAATCACGGAGGAGCAACATAACCATCTGAATCACTAGCATCAATAACAATGCAACACTTAGACTACCAGATGTAGATGAACATGGCATCATGATCATATATGACACAGGTACTTCCATAATAGACGATAATAATGCATTGAAGAACGTCACTATCACCAGCATGTACTACCAACCAACATCACATAAGAGAATAATACCAGCAAGTAGCACATAGTAACAAGGTGCATAAGGGCATAACATGAAGATGAACATGGATCCACAAGCATAACTGAAACAACAATAACAATAGTTAAAGGAGCAAACATTTATTAAATATTCAAGTGTAAACTATGGCTAATGCAAATCCATCATGCAAGTGGCTGGCATGGCTTGCCTGGGGATGAAGAATACTCCGGGAAGAAGTGCGGTGAAGTCGCAGAACGATTCGCCAGAACGCTTCTCTCTTAGAGGGGACTGATAAGGGCAAGGGCATAAAGGCCATTTTCATAGCGGGACCATCTACTGGAATATATACCAACAGATAGAGCTCGACAAGACGAAGAAGTAGGCATCGGATTCACCTCAATCGGAGTTACGGTTGCGGAGATACGAGTGTTGGAAGATCAAGGACCTATCTGCAAAAATATCATCACAAACAAGTCCCTGAGAGGAAAAACAGAAAGCATCTTCTGGAGAAATACGTTTTCTGAACTGGAAAGCATAGTTTTAGCCAGGTATAATAAGAATACACTTTCAGAAGAATGAAAGCGCATTTTTGAACTATGCTTCCACTTAAAACAGACTGGGCCCGGGGCTAGTGTCACTTACGTGTGGGACCCAAGGGGCTGTGGGCATGGCACGGGCGTCGTCTTCCTCCCGCTTGTTCCCCCGATCGAAACAGAGCAGAGGTAGGGCAGGGCTCTGTCGATGATGGGCCCCACCGGTTCCGCCAGCTCCGGCCAAGCTGCGACTACCGGCGAGCTCAGGAGGAGGCGCCGCGTCTGTCCAGAGGGAGAACAAGC
>NC_041389.1:145501803-145583013 GCF_002162155.2 Triticum dicoccoides | reverse complement strand
GGGGGGCTGGAAAGACGGCGAGACGAGGTGGCCGAGAGCAATGGCGGCGGCCGGATTTGGGGTAGCGCAGCACCAGTGGCCGGCGAGGGGCAAGGTGGTGGGGTGGTGCGCCGGAGAGAGGAGAAGAGAGTGGTGATGGTGGAATGATTAGAGAGGAGTGGAGGGGCTCGGCTCGCCAGATTGGAGACGAGCTTCGGTGATGGCCGCAATGGTGGAATCGACGTGAGGCTACTCTAGTGGTCGAGGAAGGCAGGGGAGGGAGCGGCGAGGTGCGGAGGAGGTCGCACTACAAAAAAAATACACTTCCGTAATGATACGTGTTTGTCACAGTAGGTCACGTTTTCTGTCATGCATGTACATCCATGACTATTTTATGACAGAATCAAGATAGTCATACTTGTGCTGTCGTAGAAGTGTTCCATGACATTACCAAAATTATCATCACAGAAGTGTCCACTTCCATGACGATAAATTGCGCGTCATGGAAGTGCTTTCGTCAAGGGTGACCGACACGTGGCATCCACCGTAGCGGGTCACCTTTAAGCTACCGGGTCCGGTTTTGGATCCGAAAACCCGCTAACAGCCACGACCAATGGGGATTTTCCACATGTAAATTTCTCATTGGCCAGAGGAACCACGTGTCGGCTCACCGTTGGGACAGATGTCATCCACTCATTGGACAGAAGGCGCCTATGATACGGACACATGGCACGGCCCAATAGAGGCCCATTCCGGTGAAAAGGACGACCCGTTTGACTTGGTCAAAAGTAGCGGGCCAGCCCACGGAAAGCCTATTAAGAGCCTGTTTGTATATAGCCCATTTACAGCCCCCAAAGTCACGACCCGTTACGGCCTATCCTAATTAGGCCCAATAGCATCATCTAGGCTGTCCAATATGATTCCAGCCCGTTGTAACTTCCGTCCCATGTATGGCCCATGACGTCTTTTGGCCCATATGAGGCCCTTTGTAACTCTTGTCCCATTAACGGCCCGTGGTGAAACTGACCCTTAATGAATAGTGTATCGCTTTATACCCATTAACGACCCATTATTTTGTTGGGCCATTTCCAGCCCATGTTATCTTTCGGCCTTAACAGGGCCCATTTATTCTTGGGCTCATTTCCAGCATTCTGTTACTTACGACCCGTTACTGGCCTTTTCTGCTTTGTGGGCCAAATTCAGCTCGTGGTTACAGCCGGCCCGTTTGTGGCCCATTAATCCGTTGGGCCGTTTTCATAGCGTCATCAAATACGGCCGATTAATGACGACTCGTTATGGTCGGCCCATGAACGAGCGATTCCAACTCTAGCCCGTTTACGGCCCATAATGCAGTCTGTTATTGGCCCATGTTTGGCCAATCGATCATACGACCCGTAGAAGGCCCATTGATGCTACGGCCTGTATAAGGAACATTGTTTCTATGACCCATAGACGGCCTATTGTTTCTACGGCCTGTAGAAGGCCAATTGTTTCTACAGCCCGTAGGAGGCCCATGGTCACTACAGTAAATATGTAGCCCATGGTTATTGTGGCCTAGTTTTAGAAAATAGGTTATTGCGGCCACTAGCAAACCACGGAAAAAGAACTGCACTGACTACAAGCAAACAAATAAAGAAGACAACAAGGAAATAAATAAGCAAGCAACTTACACTAGGCTATCACGGCTATTACACATATTACATCCACTAGGCATCAAAGTTCGCCACCAGTGCAAATATAGGGAACAAAGCAGATATCACATACACTGGTTGTCAAAGTTGGCGAGCAGTGCAAATACACTCCGCAGCAAAATAAGTCCAGAACTGAAACCAGTTCAGAAGAGCTCAAGAAACAATATCCTAGGTACCCATAATGCTGGCAAGATGCTTAGCAAGCTTATTAACTTTCTCTTGTTTGGTGCTTAAATCCTCTAGCGCTTGCTATTGCACCAGAAAGTATGCATCTGAATTCTGCAGGGACTTCCTCAGTCCTTTGGCTTCTTGTCGCAGCACAACTGACTGATGCTTTTCAGCTTGTAGCGAGACTGAAGAAGCCGAAGTGATTCAAGCAGCGAGTTCGAAGATCTTGTGCCAGTGGTAGTGGCCAGTAACTCGAAGACTATATCAAGACAGGACTTTTGGGTTGTCTCACTGTTGGCAAGATAATTTTTATCAGCTTTCTTGGAGACCAACAGGGATTTCTCGCTATCTTGAACCTTATCTGCATTACTTCCTTTACCATTGCATAGCGGGGGTACTTTTCTCCAATATTTCGTTCGCATTCTAAAAAAGAAACAAGCAGACACATCACAGGTTTACCATGTTGTATATGAAACTCATTTTGGTAAATCAGTTCAGTAGTAAAGTGAACAGGATAACAACATGCAACAAACATATATCTATGTACCATGGTCACTGTATGGTCTATATCATTCTAGTTTTTGTTGCCAAATCAAGATAGAGACACAATTCAAATAATATCTGTTTAAGACAAAGCAGAATAGACAGAATATAAGTGTGGGAAACTACAGAGCAATAACAACACTTGTAATGCGCATGACATGAGAACATAACTGTTTATTCAATTGAAACAGAAATCAACATAGAGAAAGTTACAACAGCAAACCAGTTAAAGAAATAGGTTTAAAACATACATGTTGCGCCATTGGAGTTTCAATTCCATCCTTCAAATTTGAAAATAGTTGGTATGAGTAAATAAAGTGATGCAAGAGCAAAGGAATATGAACCATAGCTACAGAACCTGACCTGAGAACCATTCTTCTTCTGCTTAAAGCATAGAGTTGGGATTCAGAGTGGTGGTCCTCGTGCTTTGGGCACTGCAGTTCCCTTACTTATTGCTCGTGTTAGGGTGCTCTATGGTGGAGACAGTGTTGTGTCAACTGGAACTGGGTTACTATCTGCTGGTGTTGGGGTTAGAAGGGGTGTAGCTGGTTCTCTGTCCAACTGGGTCGGGGCACAATCTGCGAGAGTCTGGGTTATGTGCAGTGGGGCCGGTTCTTGGGCAAGTACAACCGTGGTTCTATCTACATCGACTGGTAGCACTATATTTTCTGAAGATCGTGTTGTGACTCCCTTAGATACTGCCATCACCCTCTCCAATTCAAATGGCTGATAAACAAGAAAAGTAATTGAATGTACAGACATTGTATGATTGACAGGTGCAATGGATAGTGGGGAATAAAAGAGGGCATGAAATAATTCACATTTATGTTGTCTAACCAAACATGATAGCATGACACAATTTCACATATATGATGGCTAACTAAATAGGATAGCATGACACAATTTCACATATATGATGGCTAGCTAAAAAGGATGAAAAGACATAGTTCAAAATATGATGACTATGTAAACATGATGACATGATATAACTATATAATGTCTTTATTAAATAGGTTGGCATGCCATAATTCACATACATGCCGCCTATATGATGTCTTTATCAAATGGGTTCGCATGCCAAAATTCAGATAGATGCTGTCTATGTAAACATGATGGCATGATATAATTCAAATATATGATTTATATAATAAGCAAGTAAGCAGATGGCAATCGCATATATGATGTAAAAACTAAGCAATGCAAGACAACATGCATGACATGAGTAATATAACCCTGCCAAGTTTGAGCATAGACCTCATGGGGGAAATAGGACTGGTCACCGGTCTCTAAATCCTCCTCTGAGGAGCTATCTGTAACCAGCAAGATGTCTGCTTTAGCAGGTAGCATTGTCTGCTCTGAATACCTTGTTTTCACTCCAGATACTTCCATTACCGCTTCAAATGGATGATGCATAGGAAGAGTAGTTGAATATACAAACTTGTCGACAAATGGAAAACGTAATAGAAAAGAAGGATAGCATGATATAATTTACATATATGATGATTGGCTAAATAGCATGGCATTGCATAATTCACATATATAATGCCTTGCAACAAGATAGCATTGCATAATTCACATATATAATGTCTTGCAACAAGATGGCATTGCATAATTCACATATATGGTAATTAGACACTAAACATGTGGCATTTACACAAAACATGTCTAAACTAAGAAAATGACATAGCAATGCAAGACACCATACGCACGATATGAGCAACATAACCCTGCCAAGTTAGAGCATACACCTCGGGGGGGGGGGGGGGGGAATAGGACTGGTCATCCTATCTCTGAATCCTCCTCCGAGGAGCTATCCGTAACCAGCGAGATATGCGCTTCGTCAGATAGCATAGTCTGCTCTTAAGACCTTGTTTTCACTCCAGAATTTTCCATCACCGTGTCAAATGGCTGATGCACATGAAGAGTAGTTGAATTTACTAACATTGTTGACAAATGTAATACGTAGTGAAAAGAAAGGATGGCATGATATAATTCACATATAAGATTACTGGCTAAGTATGATGGCATTGCAAAATTCACATATATGATGCCTGGCTAAACAAGATGGCGTTGCATAACTCACATATACAATAAAGAAACTAAATAGATGGCATTCACACAAAGCATGTATAAACTAAGCATATGACATATTTGATGTATAAAGTAAGCAATGCAAGGCACCATATGTATGATATTACCAAATCAGCATGCAAGTTAGAGTGAATACTCAGGGGGTAAATAGGAGTTGTCTTCTCCTTCTGACTCCCCCTAGAACAATTGTCTTCCTCTTGATTACAATCCGAAATGGATGGAGGGGGCTGCCTTTGCGCCCACCTTGGAGCGACGTCTGCATGTAATTTTATTGCCATGCAAGGCTCGTCTCTTTTGCTCTACATGTTTAGTTCCGTTGTGTACAATAACTGACATGCATACGAATAAAACATAGTGAGATTATGTAAGGAGTGCATGCAGAAATCCAGAGTGATGGTAGCAACTTGGGGATAGACCCAAAACCAATGATAGCAGGCAGATAATGGCTTTAGTTAACAAATACGAATAATGGCTTCTTTACTGTTTGTTTTCCACCCAACACGAAACTCATAGGAGACACCAGAGATTCACCAGATAGTAGATATATACTATTGATTGCGGCCCCAATATGTACCCGACAACCATTTAAAAACTCAAGTTTGAGCATTAGTTTGGAGCTGACTCAGAGTCTAATCGGTGAACAGGACGATAAAGTAGCATGTAATATTAAGCGATGCATAACGTAATCAGACATGAAAGAGTGCGACCTCTCTTGCGGACCCATGTAGTCCTCGAGGTCATCTACTTGTTTGATGATGGTAATGCAGTCGTCGTGGCTACTAGCGGTGGAGAAGAAGATCTGAGGCGGCCAAAGACAGTCTGGAGGGCGGATCCCTTCTGTGGTGAACCCTTCCATCGTTGGAGCAGCTGAGCTGGGGTGGAACACAATGCAGCAGGAGCGGGACAAACCACACAAGGTTTTCTTTGACACATATCTGTAACAGAAGTAATTGGGTAAGGGCTTGTTTAAATTTGAGGATTCTAATAATGCAGGGATTGGAAATACACAGGAATAGGATAGGAATGCACGTGCAAAACAGAGAATTTAAAAGCACATGATTTCTGCCAATCTGGGTGTTTAGTTCATAAGAAGATCACATGATGCAAAGAAGCATGGTGAGATTAAGTCAAACCACAAGAAAACGTACGGTTATAATGTTATTATGCTACTATCTCTTATTCTTGTGCTTCATGAATAGGAATTTGAAAAGGAGGACAAGTGGATCTTAAAATTCCTATGGTTTTTCTTTCAAGGAGACACTAAAGGAACAAATCCTATAGTTTTCCTTTGCTCCATTCCTTTCAACCAAATGCATGAATAGTAGTACCATATGAAACTTTCCAATTCCTACGTTTTTCCTTCACTTTTCCTTTCAAGCAGTGGCGATTCTAGTAGGCAGGCTTGAGCAGGGAAAAGCCTACACTCAAAAAATGTTTTTGTGCTACTTATACTATTTTGGACCCAGACCACTGCCCTACTAGCTTAACTCCCAGGCCCATCTACAAATGCACAACTCAAACGCGAAGAGATAAATACTGATGGCGTGCAAGAGAGTCCATCACAGATAGCTAAGTTGCCTGGTACCTCACTACTTGTCATATAGTAGGAGAAACTAATCGTATTTCACGTTACTACGTGTGCTCAGTGGACAATATATATATAACATGTAGAGTAAAAAAGTGATGCAACAAGTGTACAACCTCTTTGGCGAAGCCATGTCAATCTCAACATGATTGGATTGGCCGGTGAGGATGCTCTGGCTGATTTGGCTGTTGGAGGAGGGGAAGAAGATCTTAGGCGTCTGGAGATGGAGCCCGGGGTACTGCTCCACTGTGATGGAGGGTTTCGTTGTTGGAGCAGCTCCGGTGAGTTGTACGACTGCGAGGCTAAAGAAGGACAAGAGAGACAACGTTAACCTGAGAGGAATTCTAATAGCATCTCCAATAGATGACGTAAAATACATAACCACAAAGTGCTAGATGTAAAATACATCAGCCGCTCATCTCAAAACTTAACTATCGAAACTGAATTTAACTGCCAAAATTGAATTTTGCTGTCGAAACTGAATTTTACTGTCGAAACTGAACGCACTAGTAGTGGAAAAGCAGTAGCAGCAGTAGCACCAGTAGCAGCAATGTGTGCGAGAGGCGGGGCAGCTGGTCGTGTAGCAACATCTCGGTAGCAACTGCAGGGGCTCGGGCGAGAGCAGTATCTGCTGCTCGTGTAGCAGCAATACGTGCAAGAGTAGAGCAGCAGGCAGGGTGAGGCTACACGTTAGTCAACTAACTTTTTTCATCCCTCGTCAGTCGATTTTCCAGTCGTTGGATACGAAATCAAGGGCCTGCAGTTCATCTTCAACCTCCACCCCCCTGAGCCGCCAGCCACCACCGACCAAACTACCGTCCCTCGCCGCCCACGGCCGGCGGCACTTCCGTGCCGCCTCGCCGCCCCGCCCGCCCCGAAACCACTCCCCATCGCCAGTCCGCCGCTGTCCCAGCCATCCCTCTTGCCCCCCCCGCGCCAAGCTTTTTCTCCAGCGATGCCCATGCCACCGTCCCACCACCGCGCCGACCACCACCCCACCCTGAATCCTAAGATAGATAGTGGGGTACCTCTCCGGTGAGCCCCCCTCCCCGCCGCGGCCGGTTTTCCTTAACTCCGGCGAGCCCCCCACCCCCTAAAAATTGTCTGACCCAAAAGTCGATTCAATCGACTGTAGTGTAGCTAAATCGGAGTAGCAGCACAAGCAAGAGCAAGAGCGAGAGCAACAACGCGAGCAATAGCAAGAGCAAGAGCAGCCCAGGCAGGGGACCAAGAGCAAGAGTAGAGCAGCAGAGCGAGCGAGAACCAAAGCAGCAGCAGGTCCTACTGATGTGGACGTCGCCGTCGAGGGAGTGATGCAGTGGAGGAAGTGGCCGGCAACACCGCCGTGGATGGAGCCATGCTATGTCGGCTCGGGACCGAGCGCCAGCAGCACTGTGAGATCGAATCAAGAAGAAAATGCGGCGATCAGTGTAGAACCTCTTTGGTGGTGCCGATTAGGCCTCAGCTTCATCCGAGGAAACGATGATGATGATGCTCTTCCGGTGGTGCAGGTGAAGACAGCGGTGTGGGAATGGAGATGGTGCGAAAGACGAGGGGAACATTGGGGCAGTCCCATGGAGGTGGAGGACGGGGTGGCTGAACCGTCGAGACGACGAGATCGATGATGGATCCTCATCCGGTGGGGTGGATGAGGGACGTTGAGGTGTTGCTATGGACGACGTCGTCGTGGAAGGGTGGGTGGCGGACGGAGGAGGGTGTGGGGCTTCGCGGGTTTTCGCGGCCTTGGTGTACGAATGGGTGGGCGGATAGGATGGGAGGGGGAACCATGGCTTAGGGACGCGCTTGTCCGAAATGTGGGGTAAGTTACAAAAGTACCCCCACCGATTCGAGCTAGGCGGTTCTTCCAATTCAGGGGTATCACGGGAATCTCGCGTGTCAGGATTTTGTAGGAGGTGGGAGTTTTTGTGCGCATTGTAATTTTAGGATAGCAAGGCGCGGGTTGAGATGGAAGGAGTTTTTGGAGCACAACGAGAAAAAGATATATCTTAAGGCGCGGGTTGAAATTTACAGACAAGCCTAACGTGTATAGTACCTAATCAATTCGCACTTCCCTTGATGAAAAAACAATAAGAAATCAATTTGCACCACACAAGAGAGTCTAGTCCAGTGTACTGTACCAAATCAATTTGCACTACAAATGCCATTCAAAACTTTGAATTCATGTTATGATCAATTAAAATATTTCACTACGTGTATAATTCATGCAACCTGCTACTCAAGTGAACATTTTAGTGCATTCCAAATGTATATACTACCGCTTCAATATGAACTAAATTTGAATTCGTTTCTCTATTTGAATAAGATCTACAATCATGATTGTTGTCAGGTTAAACCATTTGAATTTTTCTCTATTTTAATAAGACCTACAATCATCATTATTGTCAAACTAAACCATCGTTTGAATGTTATCTTCACAACACACCACATGATTACTGTCGAGTTAGATGTGAACTATGTGTACTATATGAACTCGAACTCGATTTTTTGAATCCACTTTATGTTGATTTCAAATCACAGTACATTTCAAGCTCTAGCTAGATCTTCATAATCTAAACCATGTCTCGTATGTATAATGTGTTTATCACATAATGTATGGTGCCCCACCCCCTACGCCTACAAGTATTTAGATGTGAGGTGCAAATGCCACACATTATCACAAATTCAAATAAAATTTGAGATTGTTTGATACATAATATGGTTTAGATTGTTCTATATTTAGTTGTGAGCTGCAAATGCCACACATTATCACAAATTCAAATAAAATGTGAGATTGTTCGATGTATAGTATGGTTTAGATTGTTCGATATTTAGCTGTGAGTTGCCAACGCCATGCACCGTATGTGTTTCTGTCCTTCCTGTTCGAAATCGTGGTAGAATTCATGTTTCTACTCTGTATCGTACTATTATGCTAGTCCACATGATTAGTTTAATCTCTGTTATAACTGTCATGATTTATTTTGTGCTTATTCGGATTAAACCTCGTAGTAACTTGCTCATATATTCAACTGGCGCAACGTCCCCTACAGCTACTCCCGTTTCATGGACGGCCTGGTCAATGCCTCCAAGGAGCCCTTCATCTACTTCTATGAGTGCCCGATGCCGTTTTGGGGCTCGCCGGCGGACATCATGCATCACCTCACGAATGCGTGCAACGGTCACTACTGGCCCTTGGCGGAGAACATCAAGTATGAGACGTGCTACCCGTTCACCATGCCGGAGTCGCTGGAGGATCACCGCCGCCTGCTAGTCTAGGAGGAGGACGACAACGTCTTCCTCTTGATCATCGGCACTGACGAGGCCCACGCAGGCCGCCGCCCCGTCTCTGTAGTGTGTGTCAGGGGCGACGCCACTGACGCTGACACTGACACGGGGCCGATGTTGAAGGAAATATGCCCTAGAGGCAATAATAAATTTATTATTTATTTCCTTATATCATGATAAGTGTTTATTATTCATGCTAGAATTATATTAACCGGAAACATAATACATGTGTGAATACATAGACAAACTTAATGTCACTAGTATGCCTCTACTTGACTAGCTCATTAATGAAAGATGGTTATGTTTCCTAACCATACACATGAGTTGTCATTTGATTAACGGGATCACATCATTAGTAGAATGATGTGATTGACATGACCCATTCCGTTAGCTTAGCACTTGATCGTTTAGTATGTTGCTATTGCTTTCTTCATGACTTATACATGTTCCTACAACTATGAGATTATGCAACTCCCGTTTACCGGAGGAACACTTTGTGTGCTACCAAACGTCACAATGTAACTGGGTGATTATAAAGGAGCTCTACAGGTGTCTCCAAAGGTACATGCTGAGTTGGCGTATTTCGAGATTAGGTTTTGTCACTCCGATTGTCGGAGAGGTATCTCTGGGCCCTCTCGATAATGCACATCACTATAAGCCTTGCAAGAAATGTAACTAATGAGTTAGTTACGGAATGATGCATTACATAATGAGTAAAGAGACTTGTCGGTAACGAGATTGAACTAGGTATTGAGATACCGACGATCGAATCTCGGGCAAGTAACAGACCGATGACAAAGGGAACAACGTATGTTGTTATGCGGTTTGACCGATAAAGATCTTCGTAGAATATGTAGGAGCCAATATGAGCATCCAGGTTCCGCTATTGGTTATTTACCGGAAATGTGTCTCGGTCATTTCTACATAGTTCTCGAACCCATAGGGTCCGCACGCTTAAGGTTTCGATGAAAGTTATATTATGAGTTTATGAGTTTTGATGTACCGAAGGTTGTTCGGAGTCCCAGATATGATTATGGACATGACGAGGAGTCTCAAAATGGTCGAGACATGAAGATTGATATATTGGAAGCCTATATTTGGATATCGGAAGTGTTCCGGGTGAAATCAGGATTTTACCGGAGTACCGGGAGGTTACCGGAACCCCCCGGGGGCTTAATGGGCCATAGTGGGCCTTAGTGGAGAAGAGGAGAGGAGGCCAGGGCAGATCCACGCGCCCCTCCCCCCTAGTCCGAATAGGACAAGGAGAGGGGGGCGGCGCCCCCCCCCCTTTCCTTCCTCTCTCTCCCTCCTCTTCCCCCCCTTCTCCAAGTCCAACAAGGAAGGAGGGAGTCCTACTCCCGGTGGGAGTAGGACTCCCCTTGGCATGCCTCCACTCTGGCCGGCTGCCCCCTCCCCCCTTGCTCCTTTATATACGGGGGCAGGGGGCACCTCTAGACACAACAATTGATCTCTTGATCTCTTAGCCGTGTGCGGTGCCCCCCTCCACCATAGTCGTCCTCGATAATATTGTAGCGGTGCTTAGGCAAAGCCCTGCGATGGTAGAACATCAAGATCGTCACCACGCCATTGTGCTGACGGAACTCTCCCTCGACACTCGGCTAGATCGGAGTTCGAGGGACGTCATCGAGCTGAACGTGTCCTAGAACTCGGAGGTGTCGTAGTTTGTGCTTGATTGGTCGGGCCATGAAGACGTATGACTACATCAACCGCGTTGTTCTAACGCTTCCGCTTTCGGTCTATGAGGGTACATGGACAACACTCTTCCCTCTTGTTGCTATGCATCACCTTGATCTTGCTGTGCATAGCGAAATTTTTGAAATTACTATGTTCCCCAACAGTGGCATCCGAGCCTGGTTTTATGCGTAGATGTTATATGCACGAGTAGAACACAAGTGAGTTGTGGGCGATACAAGTCATACTGCTTACCAGCATGTCATACTTTGGTTCGGCGGTATTGTTGGATGAAGCGGCCGGGACCGACATTACGCGTACGCTTACGCGAGACTGGTTCTACCGACGTGCTTTGCACACAGGTGGCTGGCGGGTGTCAGTTTCTCCAACCTTAGTTGAACCGAGTGTGGCTACACCGGTCCTTGAGAAGGTTAAAACAACACTAACTTGACGAACTATCGTTGTGGTTTTGATGCATAGGTAAGAACTATTCTTGCTCAGCCCGTAGCAGCCACGTAAAACATGCAACAACAAAGTAGAGGACATCTAACTTGTTTTTGCAGGGCATGTTGTGATGTGATATGGTCAAGACGTGATGCTATATTTTATTGTATGAGATGATCATGTTATGTAACTGAGTTATCGGCAACTGGCAGGAGCCATATGGTTGTCGCTTTATTGTATGAAATGCAAGCACCCTGTAATTGCTTTACTTTATCACTAAGCGGTAGCAATAGTCGTAGAAGCAATAGATGGTGAAACGAAAACGATGCTATGATGGAGATCAAGGTGTCGCGCCGGTGACGATGGTGATCACGACGGTGCTTCGGAGATAGAGATCACAAGCACAAGATGATGATGGCCATATCATATCACTTATATTGATTGCATGTGATGTTTATCCTTTATGCATCTTATTTTGCTTTGATTGATGGTAGCATTATAAGATGATCTCTCACTAATTATCAAGAAGTGTTCTCCCTGAGTATACACCATTGTGAAAGTTCTTCGTGCTGAGACACCAGGTGATGATCGGGTGTGATAGGCTCTACGTTCAAATACAACGGGTGCAAAATAGTTGCACAAGCGGAATACTCAGGTTAAACTTGACGAGCCTAGCATATACAGATATGGCCTCGGAACACGGAGACCGAAAGGTCGAACGTGAATCATATAGTAGATATGATTAACATAGTGATGTTCATCATTGAAAACTACTCCATCTCACGTGATGATCGGACATGGTTTAGTTGATTTGGATCACATGATCACTTAGATGACCAGAGGGATGTCTGTCTAAGTGGGAGTTCTTTAGTAATATGATTAATTGAACTTAAATTTATCATGAACTTAGTACCTGATAGAATTTTGCTTGTCTATGTTTGTTGTTGATAGATGGCTCGTGTTGTTGTTCCGTTGAATTTTAATGCGTTCCTTGAGAAAGCTAAGTTGAAAGATGATGGTAGCAATTACATGGACTGGGTCCGTAACTTGAGGATTATCCTCATTGCTGCACAGAAGAATTACGTCCTGGAAGCACCGCTGGGTGCCAGGCCTGCTGCAGATTCAACTGATGACATTAAGAACGTCTGGCAGAGCAAAGCTGATGACTACTCGATAGTTCAGTGTGCCATGCTTTACGGCTTAGAACCGGGACTTCAATGACGTTTTGAACGTCATGGAGCATATGAGATGTTCTAGGAGTTGAAGTTAATATTTCAAGCAAATGCCCAGATTGAGAGATATGAAGTCTCCAATAAGTTCTATAACTGCAAGATGGAAGAGAATAGTTCTGTCAGTGAACATATACTCAAAATGTTTGGGTATAATAATCACTTGATTAAACTAGGAGTTAATCTTCCTGATGATAGTGTCATTAACAGAATTCTTCAATCACTGCCACCAAGCTACAAGAGCTTCGTGATGAACTATAATATGCAAGGGATGGACAAGACTATTCCCGAGCTCTTCGTAATGCTAGAGGCAACAGAGGTAGAAATCAAGAAGGAGCATCAAGTGTTGATGGTCAATAAGACCACCAGTTTCAAGAAAAAGGGTAAAGGGAAGAAGAAGGGGAACTTCAAGAAGAACAGCAAACAAGTTGCTGCTCAAGAGAAGAAACCCAAATCTGGACCTAAGCCTGAGACTGAGTGCTTCTACTGCAAGTAGACTGGTCACTGGAAGCGGAACTGCCCCAAGTATTTGGCGGATAAGAAGGATGGCAAGGTGAACAAAGGTATATGTGATATACATGTTATTGATGTGTACCTTACTAATGCTCGCAGTAGCACCTGGGTATTTGATACTGGTTCTGTTGCTAATATTTGCAACTCGAAACAGGGACTACAGATTAAGTGAAGATTGGCTCAGGACGAGGTGACGATGTGCGTGGGAAATGGTTCCAGAGTTGATGTGACCGCGGTCGGCACGCTACCTCTACATCTACCTTCGGGATTAGTTTTAGACCTGAATAATTGTTATTTGGTGCCAGCGTTGAGCATGAACAATATATCTGGATCTTGTTTGATGCGAGACGGTTATTCATTTAAATCAGAGAATAATGGTTGTTCTATTTATATGAGTAATTTCTTTTATGGTCATGCACCCTTGAAGAGTGGTCTATTTTTATTAAATCTCGATAGTAGTGATACACATATTCATAATGTTGAAGCCAAAAGATGCAGAGTTGATAATGATAGTGCAACTTATTTGTGGCACTGCCGTTTGGGTCATATTGGTGTAAAGCGCATGAAGAAACTCCATACTGATGGACTTCTGGAATCACTTGATTATGAATCACTTGGTACTTGCGAACCGTGCCTCATGGGCAAGATGACTAAAACGCCATTCTCCGGAACTATGGAGCGAGCGACTGATTTGTTGCAAATCATACATACTGATGTGTGTGGCCCAATGAATATTGAGGCTCGCGGCGGTTATCGTTATTTTCTCACCTTCACAGATGATTTGAGCAGATATGGGTATATCTACTTAATGAAACACAAGTCCGAAACATTTAAGTTCAAAGAATTTCAGAGTGAAGTGGAAAATCATCGTAACAAGAAAATAAAGTTTCTACAATCTGATCGTGGAGGAGAATATTTGAGTTACGAGTTTGGTTTACATTTGAAACAATGCGGAATAGTTTCGCAACTCACGCCACCCGGAACACCACAACGAAATGGTGTGTCCGAACGTCATAATCGTACTTTACTAGATATTGTGCGATCTATGATGTCTCTTACTGATTTACCGCTATCGTTTTGGGGTTATGCTTTAGAGACGGCCGCATTCACGTTAAATAGGTCACCATCAAAATCCGTCGAAACGACGCCTTATGAACTATGGTTTGGCAAGAAACCAAAGTTATCGTTTCTTAAAGTTTGGGGCTGCAATGCTTATGTGAAGAAACTTCAACCAGATAAGCTCGAACCCAAATCGGAGAAATGTGTCTTCATAGGATACCCAAAAGAGACTATTGGGTACACCTTCTATCACAGATCTGAAGGCAAGACTTTTGTTGCTAAATTCGGATCCTTTCTAGAAAAGGAGTTTCTCTCGAAAGAACTGAATGGGAGGAAAGTAGAACTTGATGAGGTAACTTTACCTGCTCCCTTACTGGAAATTAGTTCATCACAGAAACCGGTTCCTGTGACAACTACACCAATCAGTGAGGAAGCTAATGATATTGATCATGAAACTTCAGATCAAGTTACTACAGAACCTCGTAGGTCTTCCAGAGTAAGATCAGCTCCAGAGTGGTACGGTAATCCTATTCTGGAAGTCATGTTAATTGACCATGGCGAACCTACGGACTATGAGGAAGCGATGATGAGCCCAGATTCCGCAAAATGGCTTGAGGCCATGAAATCCGAGATGGGATCCATGTATGAGAACAAAGTATGGACTTTGGTTGACTCGCCCGATGATCGGCAAGCCATTGAGAATAAATGGATCTTCAAGAAGAAGACTGATGCTGATGGTAATGTAACTGTCTACAAAGCTCGACTTGTTGCGAAAGGTTTTCAACAAGTTCAAGGGGTTGACTACGATGAGACTTTCTCACCCATAGCGATGCTTAAGTCTGTCCGAATCATGTTAGCAATTGCCGCATTTTATGATTATGAAATATGGCAAATGGATGTCAAAACTGCATTCCTGAATGAATTTCTGGAAGAAGAGTTGTATATGATGCAACCAGAAGGTTTTGTCGATCCAAAAGGTGCTAACAAAGTGTGCAAGCTCCA
Source organism: Triticum dicoccoides (assembly GCF_002162155.2). Taxonomy (NCBI): domain Eukaryota; kingdom Viridiplantae; phylum Streptophyta; class Magnoliopsida; order Poales; family Poaceae; genus Triticum; species Triticum dicoccoides. Next base: position 145,567,735 of record NC_041389.1, on the reverse strand, counting down.
GCGATCCATTTATGGACTGGTGCAAGCCTCTCGGAGTTGAAATAAACGCTTTGATAGTGTGATCAAAGCATATGGGTTTATACAGACTTTTGGAGAAACCTGTATTTACAAGAAAGTGAGTGGGAGCTCTGTAGCATTTCTGGTATTATATGTAGACGGCATATTGTTAATTGGAAGTGATATAGAATTTCTGGATAGCATAAAGGGATACTTGAATAAAAGTTTTTCGATGAATTACCTCGGTGAAGCTGCTTACATATTGGGCATCAAGATCTATAGAGATAGATCAAGACGCTTAATTGGACTTTCACAAAGCACATACCTTGATAAAGTTTTGAAAAAGTTCAAAATGGATCAGGCAAAGAAAGGGTTCTTGTCTGTATTACAAGGTGTGAAGTTGAGTCAGACTCAATGCCCGACCACAGCAAAAGATAGAGAGAAAATGAAAGATGTTCCCTATGCTTCAGCCATAGGCTCTATCATGTATGCAATGCTGTGTACCAGACCTGATGTATGCTTAGCAATAAGTTTAGCAGGGAGGTACCAAAGTAATCCTGGAGTGGATCACTGGACAACGGTCAAGAATATCCTGAAATACCTAAAAAGGACTAAGGATATGTTTATCGTTTATGGAGGTGACAAAGAGCTGGTCGTAAATGGTTACGTCGATGCAAGCTTTGACACTGATCCGGACGATTCTAAATCACAAACCGGATACGTGTTTATATTGAACGGTGGAGCTGTCAGTTGGTGCAGTTCTAAACAAAGCGTCGTGGCGGGATCTACATGCGAAGCGGAGTACATAGCTGCTTCGGAAGCAGCAAATGAAGGAGTCTGGATGAAGGAGTTCATTTCCGATCTAGGTGTCATACCTAGTGCATCGGGACCAATGAAGATCTTCTGTAACAATACTGGTGCAATTGCCTTGGCAAAGGAATCCAGATTTCAGAAGAGGACCAAGCACATCAAGAGACGCTTCAATTCCATCCGGGACCAAGTCCAGGTGGGAGACATAGAGATTTGCAAAATACATACGGATCTGAATGTTGCAAACCCATTGACAAAGCCTCTTCCATGAGCAAAACATGATCAGCACCAAGGCTCCATGGGTGTTAGAATCATTACTGTGTAATCTAGATTATTGACTCTAGTGCAAGTGGGAGACTGAAGGAAATATGCCCTAGAGGCAATAATAAATTTATTATTTATTTCCTTATATCATGATAAGTGTTTATTATTCATGCTAGAATTGTATTAACCGGAAACATAATACATGTGTGAATACATAGACAAACTTAATGTCACTAGTATGCCTCTACTTGACTAGCTCATTAATGAAAGATGGTTATGTTTCCTAACCATAGACATGAGTTGTCATTTGATTAACGGGATCACATCATTAGTAGAATGATGCGATTGACATGACCCATTCCGTTAGCTTAGCACTTGATCGTTTAGTATGTTGCTATTGCTTTCTTCATGACTTATACATGTTCCTACAACTATGAGATTATGCAACTCCCGTTTACCGGAGGAACACTTTCTGTGCTACCAAACGTCACAATGTAACTGGGTGATTATAAAGGAGCTCTACAGGTGTCTCCAAAGGTACATGCTGAGTTGGCGTATTTCGAGATTAGGTTTTGTCACTCCGATTGTCGGAGAGGTTTCTCTGGGCCCTCTCGATAATGCACATCACTATAAGCCTTGCAAGAAATGTAACTAATGAGTTAGTTACGGAATGATGCATTACATAATGAGTAAAGAGACTTGTCGGTAACGAGATTGAACTAGGTATTGAGATACCGACGATCGAATCTCGGGCAAGTAACAGACCGATGACAAAGGGAACAACGTATGTTGTTATGCAGTTTGACCGATAAAGATCTTCGTAGAATATGCAGGAGCCAATATGAGCATCCAGGTTCCGCTATTGGTTATTTACCGGAAATGTGTCTCGGTCATTTCTACATATTTCTCGAACCCATAGGGTCCGCACGCTTAAGGTTTCGATGAAAGTTATATTATGAGTTTATGAGTTTTGATGTACCGAAGGTTGTTCGGAGTCCCAGATATGATTACGGACATGACGAGGAGTCCCAAAATGGTCGAGACATGAAGATTGATATTTTGGAAGCCTATATTTGGATATCGGAAGTGTTGCGGGTGAAATCGGGATTTTACCGGAGTACCGGGAGGTTACCGGAACCCCTCGGGGGCTTAATGGGCCATAGTGGGCCTTAGTAGAGAAGTATAGAGGAGGCCAGGGTAGGGCCGCGTGCCCCCCCCCTAGGCCGAATAGGACAAGGAGAGGGGGGCGGCCCACCCCCTTTCTTTCCTCTCTCTCCCTCCTCTTTCCCCCCTTCTCCTAGTTTTACAAGGAAGGAGGGAGTCCTACTCCCGGTGGGAGTAGGACTCCCCTTGGCGTGCCTCATCCCTGGCCAGCCGCCCCTCCCCCCTTGCTCCTTTATATACGAGGGCAGGGGGGCACCTCTAGACACAACAATTGATCTCTTGATCACTTAGCCGTGTGCGGTGCCCCCCTCCACCATAGTCCTCCTCGATAATATTGTAGCGGTTCTTAGGCGAAGCCCTGCGACGGTAGAACATCAACATCGTCACCACGCTGTCGTGCTAACGGAACTCTCCCTCGACACTCGGCTGCATCAGAGTTTGAGGGACGTCATCGAGCTGAATGTGTGCTAGAACTCGGAGGTGCCGTAGTTTCGGTGCTTGATCGGTCGGGCCGTGAAGACGTACGACTACATCAACCGCGTTGTTCTAACGCTTCCGCTTTCGGTCTACGAGGGTACGTGGACAACACTCTCACCTCTCATTGCTATGCATCACCATGATCTTGCATGTGCGTAGGGAAAATTTTGAAATTACTACGTTCCCCAACAGATGTACGGGTGCGTGCTCACTGTTACTACCCCTCCGAGGTACGTGGGCGGCGACACCGTCTACATCAAACTGACTTGGACTCTGCCGAGCTGGGACCTTCCCGCCAGTGTGGACATGGAAGACCCATGGTCTTATTTACCCCCCAACGCGGTGCACGGGGACTCCAAGGAGGTTCACCTGGACATACGCATTATCAAGTTAAATGTTGATCATTAGTCTTCGCTCAATGTAATCCGCTGTTTAAGCATGTGGAGACTTCCATGCATGATCTTGCTCTATTGGAGTATCACGCATGAATAAAAGTGTATCCGTTTATGGTTTAGTCTAGAATCTTCCATGTATGAACTTTTACTACAGTACCGGTGAAAGACTTACTATGAACCATTTCTTACATCTCCTCTGCCCCTTCCAAGTCATCCTGATTTAATCCCTCCGTCTAGGTGTATAAGGGCATGGTTAATACTTAATACTATAGCCAACGGTTGACTACAAGAAAGTGCCATGTCATCTGTAGCCAACATGTATAACAATCGATACTCAAAAACTAATTCTTAAAGATCATTTCTTGCAAAGCACAATAAGTGTTATTCTTCACAAGTTTTGGATGCAGGTTGAACAGTTGAACGCTTTTGTTTGCAAAAGATACCTTTTTATCTATTTCACCCGGATTTTTGTGAGCTCTAGACATGAAATAGTATCCGAAGAAACCTATTGATACCCGTTACACATGAGATGACCCCCACATCCTTTGTCAAAATAAACAACTCCCCGATCAATGCATTTCACTCTTCCGTGCAACGCACGGGCACCTTACTACTATAGATTAGTACAACCAAAAATTGAACTAACATTATATATAATACGATAAATGCTGATGCATGTCACCTAAAATTATATCATTGAAAACTATGTTCAAATACAAATCCAACGATATAGTTTTTGTTGACATGCACTAACATTTTGTCAGTTAAATCTTCAGTCAAATTCAATGGGGGACTAATAAACCATGACCCATGTAGTACAAGTGTAGAGGGAGGCACTGCACGGGAGTCTCACCCTGCTCGTGGCGCGGCAGTAAAGTCGTCATATCACAAAACCCAACCACTACCAGTAATAAGTGGCCTGGTAAAATAAACGGACAAGCAACCATCACATCCCTCCATCTTTTTTGCATTTCATCTCTTTGCATTTACTTTCTCCAGTTCATCTTGCAGACTCGATCCCTAGCTACTACTCCTAGTATCCCTAGCTACTACTCCTAGGGCCAGTTCTTTTGGCGGCTTAAGAAATAAGCCTTCTCTTCCCCAGCTTTTCCCATAAGACTAGTCATAGTGGAGAGTAACATTAGGGCGCCTCACTCATTTATTTGGGCTTCTAAACTACTACTAGTACTCCCTTCATTTTTATATACAAGGCCACAAACTCAAATTACAGGTACCAAGATAAAAATCAATGTGTGCTTTACAAGTCAATTTATTTTCTCGTTTACCGGGTTAATTAAGAGGGTGCATGCACATTAGAAGGAATTGAGTGGCTGTGAGAGAGGAAGTAGATGAGTTTGTCATTATCATCCACTACATGCATGCTAGTAATTAAGCAATGGGTTACTAGTACGAGGAAACATCATTAATATTTGTCTCGATTACTATTGGTGGCCTTGTATAGATGCAAAATGTATTTTTTATAGTGGCCTTGTATACAAAAATGGAGGGAGTACCTCCGTCCAGGTTTATTCGTCATCATTGTAATTTGTGGTAAATTTCGACCAAACTGATAAAATGTTAGTGCATGTGACATGCACAAACATTTCATTAGTTAAATTTATGATCAAAATTTGACACAGATTACAACGGGGACCAATAAACCAGGAAGGAGCTAGTAGTAATGGGATTACTACTAATCTAGAAGCCTAAACAAACTGGCCCCTGGTACTCCTACTAGTAGTACTAGTACTCAAGTTGGAATTCCAATTACACGGCACAGCTTGTTAGGCAACAAATTCGATACAGGGTGTAGGAAGCGGTTTGGAAATTTGCATGCCTTTCCGACTAGTGAGATACTCTATACAAAGTATGACAGAGAAATAACCACAGAGAAGGAAGCTAAAAGTAAACAATCAAACGAGCATTTTTGCATTTGTTTTGCATTGAATCATTTCATAAGCTTGACTAGTGCTGTTTTCTACTTTTACAAAACCGCATCGTAATGTTAAAACGTGCATTTGCACGTACATAAGTAATAGCAGTACTCTCTCCGTACAGGTGTATAAAGTCTTCCCTCCTTGGTCACGGTGCACAACCAAAGATGACTTATTCACCTGGACGGAGGGAGTAGCACATTCTGCAAGCATATATAGAGAGAGACATGTAGTGCGATAGTACTCCCTCAGTTTCTTTTTACTCCGCATATAAGATTTGGCCAAAGTCAAACTACACAAAGTTTGACCAAATTTATATAAAAAATGTGAACATCTGCAATACTAAAACTATATAGTATGAAAATACATTTCATGGTGCATCTGATAATATTAATTTCATATAGTGAATGTTTATATTTTTTAATATAAAGTTAGTCAAACTCTACAAAGCTTGACTTTGACCAAACCTTATATGCGGACTAAAAAGAAACGGAGGGAGTATATAGCAGTAACGTTTGTGCTATATGCACCTACTTACAAAATGCGTACGGATACACAAGGTTTCCAAATTTTCCCTCTTACATACTTAATTAAGGACGCTAATAATTCCCGAACGTTCAGGATTTATCATTTGCGTCCCAAAACTAATGAGATCACCTTATGAAACTAAATTATATACTCCTACTAAAAGCCACGGTGCTCGCAGGAGCGCTTGCAGCATGCCACGAGTGCCTTGGTGCGCGGCCGTTTCCCAGCGCGCCGACACAATGCCTCTTCCTCAGCCTCGCAACTCGCAAGGTGCTGATTGGCGGCTTGCCAGCGGGCGAGCGCGATCTCACCGGTGTGGTGATCCGGTGCCAGCAGGTACTCCTCCTTGCTGGAAGCGTGCACCCAGTCCACGTACCGCCAAGCGTAGATGAGGCGCTTGGGCCCAACTGCACTTAGGGCTTTGGCACGGTCGTCCTCCGCCACCCTCACGGCCCTTGCACAAGCCTTCTACCAAAGAGCCAATTACCTGACTCTCTCGGACGTGACATAGACCTACCAGGCAGCTTGCCCCGCGGCGCACTTCTCTTCCTCGGCCTTCTTCTCCGCCTCTATGTTGGCGTGATCTGCCGGCGGCAAAGCCTCCCACATGGCGACATCCATTTCTTTCCAAAGCTCCTCAAGGCTGGGGGGGCTCGGTGGGCGGCCCAGCATTCTCCTCGTAGCGGGGAGCCGACGCGTCCTCCGACACACGTGCTGGCGAGATTGGGAACACCGACGCGTCCACCTCGATGCGTCACAGCGAGGAGTGGACTGTCAATGTCAAAACCGGCGGATCTCGGGTAGGGGGTCCCGAACTGTGCGTCTGTCAGGACCCCGACTCGATGTCACATCGATCTAGCCGGTAACACCTCATATCACTTTGCGGCCTCACGCACGGTATCCCCATGGGTGTCGCCTTACCTTTGCCCGGGACCGTTTGCGCCTTTTGGCTCACGTATATGATAGTGTCGCTAGCATCCATATGATAAGGAGCCCGGGCTGACATGACTAGTCGTAAACCCAAAGTGGCACAGACTTACAGGGACAGGCATCCATGACCCAGCTTCGAACGTGTCGGTCAATAGCAAGTGGGTCCGGGCTGTAGCACTGGGCTAGCAGGACTCCGGTAAACCGGGCTGTAGCGGGCTAACAGGACTCCGGTACTCAATGCGTGACATTTCCCCGAAGGGACAGACACAGGAACGAAGAAGGACACATGCCGGCCAGCCTAAGTGTTCCAGAGCAGTAGCAAGCTACCATGGCTCAGCGGTAACACTAGAAGACATTTCCCGGTAAGAGAGGCTACTAAAGATAAACAACTAGATAGTCAGATCCCACACATACCAAGCATTTCAATCATACACACAATATGCTCGATATGTGCAAATACAATGAAGCACCACAACATGACTCTACGACACAAGTACTTTATTTAAGGCTCAGGGAGCCGTACATAACATACACAAAGGTACGGGTCTCACGACCCAACATACAAGTCATACAGTCATACAAACCAGTAGCGGAAGTAACTTGTCTGAGTACAGACAACTAGTAAAATAAAAGAGGCTTGGAAAGCCTAGCTATACTACATGGTCCATCACTAGCTCAGGGTCACCACCTGGGTCTTTAGCCTACTCGTTGAAGTCAACGTCTACATAGAACCCATCAGAAGGGGTTGCAGCATCTTCTGTAAAAATGTAGATTATAGCAACATGAGTACAAAGGTACTCAGCAAGACTTACATCAGATCCTACATACATGCATATTATCAAGAAGGGTTGGTGGAGTTATTGCAGCAAGCCAGCTTTGACTCTTGGCTAGGCTATCCTACGATACTCCAACTTGAAATGGTTTTGCACACACGAGTCCACTACTCACCACTTCAATACACTACCGAGGATCCACCTCCGTCTTCCTACGGAAGAGCCATCCTCGGCACTCACACTTATCTTGAGGCTTTTAGTAGTTTCCATTTACTTGTCTATGAACTGTATAGGCAACCAAGTAGTCCTTTACCGCGGACGCGGCTATTCGAATAGATCATGTTAACCCTGCAGGGGTGTACTCCTTCATACACACTCTCACCACTTACCGTCGTTTACACGACATGTACTCGGAAACCTTCAAGCGGAAGCCCAACGTGGGTGTCGGCCACGACCTACCTAATCACCTAAGCCTCCAGTCCAGGTTTATCGCCTATTCAGGTTCCATCCGCAGGGAGTCCGGCCGAGGTTTCCCATACGGCCCCGAACGATGTGAACAGGGTTCCCGAGATACCTAACGGGTATTCGGTACACCCGGCCACGTACCTACCGCATCACAGCCCACCCCTACGGTCAGCGCTGTCCACGGCCTCCAGTAGGCTACAAACACCAGAAACTACTTGCAACTCCTGGACGGAGAACTAGGGTGAATAAGAAGCCGAGAGGGTCCATTGGTTTCGGGCCCAATGCATGGTAGTAGCTGATTCTTAAATCACACATACAGATCTCAGTGCTTGAGGTCGGCTTCAATGAAACAACCCACCATGTACTCCTACATGGCCTCTCATCGATACCTTTACCAAATCGTGTTCACCACACCACTCTCATTACCGACATAACATTTCACTCTAGCCCATCACCCAGATGAACCAGACCTGACACGACTCTAAGCATAGCAGGCATAGCAAGGTAGGAACAACACATACATATGGCTCAATCAACTCCTACACATGCTAGTGGGTTTCATCTAGTTACTGTGGCAATGACAGGTCATGCAGAGGAAATGGGTTCAACTACCGTAGCACACAGCAGTTGGAAACGCGTTGCCTTAATGCAGTAAAAGAGAGCAGGAGCGAGAACATGGGATTGTATCGATATGATCAAATGGTTGGTTGCTTGCCTGATGGTTCGATGCACTGATACGGTTCTTCGTTAGGGTAATCACGGTACTCCTCGGAGGCAGAACCTGTCGTAAAGGACACCGATACACAACCATCACCAAACAATGTGCAACAATATGATGCATGCATGAAACATAGCAATATGAGTGTGTTGGGCTAATGCAACTAAAACCAGAAGGATTTGAACAAATTTGAATCAAAGATTCAAATTTCAAACTCAAACATGGCCTCTTAAAGTGCTTTTCCTTGTTCTGCTTGAAACATCAATTTAACTTGTTTGATCATGCATGAAAATAGTACAGATGGATAGATTGGATTTTTCTGATCATTTTTCATATATAATTTGTCCAATTTGGAGTTACAGAATAAAAGTTATGAATTTTTGAAGTTTAAATAATATTCTGGAATTTCCTGATTTAAATTAAATCCAGAAATTATAATTATTGCGCCAGCATGACGTCAGCATGACGTCAGTAGTCAACTGCGGCTGGCTGGGGTCAAACCTGATGTGTGGGGGCCACACGTCAGTGACAGGGGGGTTTTAACAGGGTTAAATTAATCCTAATTAGGGATTAGTGGCGCTGGGGCCCACTGGTCAGTGTCAGGGGGTTAACTAACAGTGGTTAGCGCTAATCCTAATTAGCTACAGGGCTGGGCCCACCTGTCAGGGACTCAGGGGGGGTCCTGCCGTGGTCAAAGTGGGTCAATCCCACCGGCGACGTGACGCCGGCGAGGCCCGAGACGGCGGCGCGATGCGGGATCGCGCTACAGGGCACGGGCGAGGCCGTGCTTGGGCTCGTTGGAGAGCTCTTGCTCCCGCGCGTCGAACGGTGGTGGTGGCCGAGCCTGGGGTGGCCGGTACCGTCGACGGCGAGCTCGTGAGCGGCGGCCGGAGTTCGGGTGCGGTCGGAGTCGGCGTTGTAGGGTGTTTGGGGAGGCGTTGGTACGTGCTGCGTGCTCCTAGTGAGGCGTGGAGCACGATAGTGTGCTCGGTTGGGCGCTACGGTGACCGTGGCCACGACGGCGACATCGTCGGCGGCGTGGAGCTCTCGGCCAAGGTGGGGCTAAGGCCTAGAGATCGAACGAGACCAGGGGAGAAGGGGGAAACGACTCGGGGGCTCACCGCGGTTGCAGTGGGCGTCGAAGCGGGCTCGGAGACGCGCTGGAGACGGCGAATTCGACGGCGATGATGGTCGGAGCCCGAAGAGGGGAACGGTGACGTGGCGGCGATGCAGGGCTTCCGGAGGCCCGTGGAGCGGTGGGGAGGAAGAGGGGGTTGTGGCGGAGCTTCTGAGCTAGTCGGGGGAGCGAGGGGTGGCCGGAGACGGCTGCTATGGCGAACGGCGGCGACGGTGGTGTTCGGCCGTGTGAGAGAGAGAGCGAGTGAGAGGAGGGAAGAGCCGAGGGCGAGTGAGAGAGAGCAGGGGGGGAGGCGTGGCGTCGTCCGGGGCATCGAGCGAGGAGGGGAGGGCAGGCAAGCAGGGAGAGAGGTGGCGTGGCGCGGTGGCGCGCGCGCGCGCCGGCCACACTCCCCTCCCTCTGTCGAGGACGAAGACGACAGAGGAGGGAGGCGGGCTGGGCCGCCTGCTGGCTGGGCCAGCCAGCTGGCTGGGCCGCACAGTGGAGGAGCCCAGGTAAGCTTCTCCCTTTTATTTTTTTTCTGTTTTCTAATTTCTGACATTTGTTTTGATTTAAATAATATATTAAATCATTTATTTAACTTATGCCAATTTTTGCAGGGGCTAGATATATTATTTCAGAGCTCCTTTATAAATGGCATAATATTTGGACATATATTAACATATATAATTAATATATTTCCAAAGCAAATATTTATGCATTAATTCCAAATGCCCAAAATAAATATCTATGAGCTCTTAAGATATTGGTTTGATTTTTATCTCTGCCCAATATTTTCAGAGAGCAACATGAGCATTTTCTTGGACCCTTTTGGAGAAATTTTTATTTGGGTCATTTTCAAAATGATTCTGAGGGTTTCACAGATCCCCATTTCAAGTTTCTGATGAAAGAGTAAACATGATGCAACACTCTAATGCATGACTAGCTAGGGTGTGACAACTCACCCCCACTCAAAAGAATCTCGTCCCGAGATTTGGGTTCCTCCGGGAAGAAGGCGGGGTACTCAAGTCGAAGACGATCCTCCCTTTCCCAGGTTGCTTCATCCTCCGAATGGTGCGACCATTGAACTTTGAGAAACTTGATATTATGACGTCGGGTGGTACGTTCGGCCTGATCGAGGATACGAATGGGGTACTCTTGATATGTAAGATTATCTTGGAGATCAAGCGTTTCGTGGTCCACTTCACGGATAGGATCCGAGAAGCAACGCCTGAGTTGAGAAACGTGGAAAACATCGTGGACTCTGGAGAGGTACGGAGGTAGTTCCAACTGGTAGGCAACTTCTCCTCGTTTGGCGAGAATGCGAAAAGGTCCAATGTAACGAGGAGCCAATTTGCCTTTGATACCAAAACGATGGGTTCCCTTCAGAGGGGTGACCCGAAGATAAGCCTTCTCGTCAACCTCGAAAGTCATAGCCTTATGTTTTCGGTCATATTGACTCTTTTGACGAGATTGGGCTGTTTTCAACTTTTCACGAACGATACGAACTTGTTCTTCTGCTTCCTGAATCATATCCGGGCCAAAGAATTGTCTTTCCCCGGTCTCTGACCAGTTAAGGGGTGTTCGACACCGTCGTCCATAGAGAACTTCAAAAGGGGCTTTACCCAAGCTAGATTGATAGCTGTTGTTGTAAGCGAATTCGGCAAATGGAAGGCACTTCTCCCAGTCCATTCCGAATGAGATAACAGAGGCCCGAAGCATGTCTTCTAGAATCTGGTTGACGCGTTCCACTTGACCACTCGACTGAGGGTGGAAAGCGGTGCTGAAGGAGAGACGGGTTCCCATAGCATTTTGGAAACTTTCCCAAAATCGAGAGGTGAAAAGACTTCCTCGATCCGAGTTAATTTCCAAAGGAACACCATGGAGGGACACTATTCGGGAGATGTATAAGTCTGCCAGCTGGCTAGCGGTTATACTCTCACGAACAGGTAAGAAATGGGCTACTTTGGAAAGACGATCGACCACGACGAAAATAGCATTATTCCCTCTCTTGGTCCTGGGAAAACCGGTAATGAAATCCATACCAATTTTATCCCATTTCCATTCAGGAATAGCTAAGGGTTGAAGGGTGCCAGCAGGCCGTTGATGCTCTGCTTTTACACGACGACAGACGTCGCAATTTGCAATAAACTGAGCAATTTCTCTCTTCATCCTAGTCCACCAGAACCTCTGGCGTAGGTCCTGATACATCTTAGTACTACCGGGATGAATGGTGAGAGGAGATTCATGAGCTTCCTTAAGGATCAAACGCCTCAGGTTTCGCACTTTGGGAACCACTAGTCGATTCCCGAAGTATACGACCCCTTGATCATTAATGGAGAAGCAATTCGCAATTCCTTTCTGAATGTTTCTCTTGATGCGGGAGATTCCCGGATCTACCTTCTGTGCTTTGATAATCTGATCCGTAAGGGTAGGTTTTGCCACCAAGGTGGAAAGAAAACCTTGAGGTACAATGTGAAGGTTAAGCTTCCAAAATTCCTCATGGAGAAGCGGTTGACTTTGTTGTAACATCAGGTTGTTACAATAAGATTTACGACTTAGCGCATCAGCCATGACGTTGGCTTTCCCTGGGGTGTAGGTTATTCCTAAGTCGAAGTCTGTGATCAACTCAACCCAACGTCTTTGCCTGAGATTCAGATCCGGTTGGGTGAAAATGTACTTCAGGCTTTGGTGATCAGTGAATATTTCGCAACGATTACCGAGGAGGTAATGTCGCCAGGTCTTAAGTGCATAGACTACGGCTGCAAGCTCTAGATCATGAGTAGGATAATTCTCCTCATGTGGGTGCAATTGCCGTGAAGCGTAGGCAATTACATGTCGATCTTGCATAAGGATGCAACCTAGTCCTTGTCACGAGGCGTCGCAGTAGATAACAAAGTCTTTGGAGAAGTCTGGCGGTACCAGTACGGGAGCAGAAGTCAGGCGTCTTTTCAGTTCCTGAAAGCTGTGCTCACATTGTGGAGTCCACTCGAACTTCTTATCTTTCTTGAGGAGTTCGGTTAGAGGTTTAGCAACCTTGGAGAAGTTCTCGACAAAGCGACGACAATAGCTCGCTAAGCCTAGAAAACTCCGAACTTGCTTGACCGATTCAGGTGGAGTCCAATTAAGGACGGCTTGAACTCGCTCAGGGTTAACAGCAATACCTTTACCAGATATCACATGACCCAGATAGGTCACTTCTGACAACCAGAATTCACATTTAGAAAATTTGGCATAAAGGCGATGCTCTCGAAGTTTCTTCAACACTAGCCTTTGATGTTCGGCATGTTCTTCCTCGTTCTTGGAGTAGATGAGTATATCATCGAGGTAAACCACGACGAATTTATCCAAATACTCCATGAAGATTGAGTTCATTAACCGAGAAAAGGTGGCTGGAGCGTTGGTTAAACCGAAGGACATGACGGTGTACTCGTATTGGCCATAACGAGTAATAAAGGCCGTTTTAGGAATGTCCCCGTTTCTGATTTTGATTTGATGGTAGCCCAACCTCAAATCCATCTTGGAGAAGACTGAGGATCCAGCGAGCTGATCATACAGATCGTTGATCCTGGGAAGTGGATATTTGTTCTTGATTGTGACCAAATTGACAGGTCGGTAATCTACAACCATCCGGTCCGTACCATCCTTCTTCTTGACGAATAGGACGGGGCAAGCCCACGGAGATGAGCTAGGTCGGATGAAACCCTTTTTCAAGGACTCATCGAGTTGTTTCTTAAGCTCGGCTAGTTCTAGGGGTGCCATCTTATAAGGTCTTCTAGCAATCGGAACGGTTCCTGGAATGAGGTCTATTACGAACTCAACATCCCTGTCAGGTGGAACACCTGGCAATTCCTCTGGAAAAACATCCGGGAAGTCACGGACTACCGGAATGTCCTCAAGGTCTGGCAAAGGGCTGGCGTTAAGAGAATATAATTGTCGCTTGGCTATTCGGGTCAAGACATTGACTATCTTCCCCGAAGGATGGGTGAGTTGAACAGTCCTAGAGAAGCAATCAATTTTGGCTTGATGAGCTGACATCCAGTCCATACCCAAAATGATATTAATATCTGAAGATTTAAGGGCTATCAAAGATGCGAGGAAAACAAGTCTGTCGACTTGGATTTCATTTCCATAACTTACCCTAGAGGTCTGCCATCTAGAACCAGGGGTAGAAATTTCCATAGTGGATGGCATGTCACAGAATGCAACGTTATGCAAACGAGCATAATTTTTGGATATAAAAGAATGAGAGGCTCCTGTATCGAAAAGAACAGATGCCGGGTGGCAATTAACAAGAAGCGTACCGAGAACGACGTTGGGATCCTCTTGAGCTTCTTCGGCAGAGATACAGTTGACATGGCCACGTGAAGCGGTGACCGGCTTGGCGTGGAATATTTTTCCTGTCGGCTTGCCACGGCCAACAGCTTTAGCAGACTGGTTGGGGTTGGTCTGGGGACACTCACGCATATAGTGACCAGATTCCCCGCACTTGAAACAAGTCACGGAACTGGTACGTGGAGGAGCATTGTTAGTTGGACCCCCATAGGGCTTGGCCGGAGCAGACTGTTGAACCGGGCGAGGCGCCTGGAAAGATGGCCTCGGTGTGAACCTGGGTGGCAGGGCGGTGTTGGGCACCCACACGCGGCGCTTCTGAGGACCAGCACCGGATGAGGAACCCATGTCACGGCCATGCTTGCGTGTTGCGTCATAGTCAGTCGGACCAGTTTCAGCACTGATGGCTTTGTTGACAAGTTTCTGAAAAGATGTGCACTCATGCAGACGGAGGTCACGGCGAAGCTCAGGACTAAGGCCCTTACGGAACCTTGCTTGCTTCTTGGCGTCAGTAGAAACTTCCTCGGTTGCATATCGTGCGAGATTACCGAACTCCCTGCTGTAAACATCCACAGAAAGTCGGCCTTGGGTGAAACTGCAAAATTCTTCACGTTTACGGTCCATGAGACCCTCCGGAATGTGATGTTCACGGAAAGCCTCACTGAACTCAGCCCAAGTAGTGACATGGCCCGCTGGGCGCATAGCTCCATAATTCTCCCACCATAGACTGGCGGGGCCTTCAAGATGATATGCAACAAAGGTGACCTTGTCAGCCTCAGCTACTAGCGCGGAACGCAGCTTGTGAGAGATACTGCGAAGCCAGTCATCAGCGTCGAGAGGCTCGACGGAGTGGTGGAACGTGGGTGGATGCAATTTGATAAAATCACTGAGTGACACCACGTTAATCCTCTGATGGTGTGCTGTATTCTGTTCAATACGCTCCAACAAACGGTTGGTCTCCCGCTTGTTTCTCTCAGCTTCCATCATAACCTCGGCTAGGGAAGGAGGATGAGGTAGATTTTCATTCCTGCCTTCACTGCCTTCGGCCTGCTCTTGAGAAGCAGGGTTAGCGCGCGTGTTGACCATCCTAGGTAAACAAGACAATGATTTTAGTCAGAATGTTAAAATTCCGACATAGGATACAGAATGTAAGGAATAACTCGAAATGCAAGATGATCATCCGTATGACATGGTAAAAACAGAAACTGCTTCTTATTCCATCGTCATACACACCATACAGGGTTTAGTACAAGACCAAACAAAGTACTATTACGGTGAAAGAGGATTACATCTCATCGGAGGCATCCCAAGCTCCTATACATTATTTTTCTACACCTCCGGAAAGAGTACAAACTAGGTCATATCCCACGAGTCACGCGGGACGATAGATGACACACCTAGTGCGAACTAGTGATACTACCACTAACTCAGACCGATCCGTAGTAGTCCTCGTAGAAGTCACCTCCATAGCCTGGAAGCTCAACATGATCATCCGGAAACAGACGATCTCGCGGAGCTTGTGGACCATAGGGGCTAGGATGAGGTCTTGGACCAACAGACGATGGCCTGCGGGGACCGCGAGGTGGGGTGATGCCTCCTACATCACGCCAACCCATCACGTCTGGCAGAGCAGATCTCACAGGATAGAGATCGCGCATATCTGAAAATCCAGCTTGCACCGCCGGTGCGAACCGAGTCAAAGTGGCCCAGTGGTCAGCACGGGTATTGAAGAGCTCTAACCTCAAGGCCCGATTTTCACGGTCCTTATCCTCGAGCATCTCAGCAGTGGTGCGAGTCCGTGAATCCTCCTGAGTGGGGTCAGCATAGATAGCCTGGAGATACCCTTGTGCTCCCGGAAGTGATCCTGGCATATACCGGAAATCAGAGTCCCGAAATAGACCATATCTGACTCGCATAATGGTCATCATAGAGTAGGCGGCGTCCTGCACAGCCATCTCAATAGTAACCCCGAGTCCATAGGAGCAGTGAAGAGGCTCGGTGGATCCAGGATAAGATGGAAATATCCTGACAGTGCAGAGATACTGGCTTTGATTAAAATCTCGGAATTGCTCTTCGACCGTGTACTCAGGATACCAACAGTATCCAGCCTCAGTCATTACCCTGACCAACTTAGCAGTATGGCCGGGTACATCTAGGCATCGAGTCAGGCGAACCACTTGATTGAGGTCGCGAGTGGCCATCTGAAAGCACAATCATAATGCAAGGGCATTAGAATTTCTAGCAAAATTTCGGCAGCATAACAGCTGTAAATGCTCAAGAAGGATTTTGAGACATTTAACAAAGGATTACATACTCACTCAACATCATCATATCAAGTTTTGAGTCCACTCTAACAACATAATGTGGTAGTAGAACTGAACTAGGCTTGTATCCATCAAACTTATAAGGTACTACTGATTAGTAACATGTGATCCTGATAGAGAGTATAGATCCTAATTCCTTAACCCCCGGTGGAAGAATGGACTGACTCAGATCAGAAGGTCATAAGATAAAGGAGTAAAAAGAGCCTTACGTTCCAACCCACAAACAATTCCCCTACATATAACTAAAGAATTTCTAGACTCAACATCGACCAGTTTGGCTTGTAGAACCTACAGGCAGTCCGGCTCTGATGCCAACGCTGTCAGGACCCCGACTTGATGTCACATCGATCTAGCCGGTAACACCTCATATCACTTTGCGGCCTCACGCACGGTATCCCCACGGGTGTCGCCTTACCTTTGCCCGGGACCGTTTGCGCCTTTTGGCTCACGTATATGATAGTGTCGCTAGCATCCATATGATAAGGAGCCCGGGCTGACATGACTAGTCGTAAACCCAAAGTGGCACAGACTTACAAGGACAGGCATCCATGACCCAGCTTCGAACGTGTCGGTCAACAGCAAGTGGGTCCGGGCTGTAGCACTGGGCTAGCAGGACTCCGGTAAACCGGGCTGTAGCGGGCTAACAGGACTCCGGTACTCAATGCGTGACATTTCCCCGAAGGGACAGACACAGGAACGAAGAAGGACACATGCCGGCCAGCCTAAGTGTTCCAGAGCAGTAGCAAGCTACCATGGCTCAGCGGTAACACTAGGAGACATTTCCCGGTAAGAGAGGCTACTAAAGATAAACAACTAGATAGTCAGATCCCACACATACCAAGCATTTCAATCATACACACAATATGCTCGATATGTGCAAATACAACGAAGCACCACAACATGACTCTATGACACAAGTACTTTATTTAAGGCTCAGGGAGCCGTACATAACATACACAAAGGTACGGGTCTCACGACCCAACATACAAGTCATACAGTCATACAAACCAGCAGCGGAAGTAACTTGTCTGAGTACAGACAACTAGTAAAATAAAAGAGGCTTGGAAAGCCTAGCTATACTACGTGGTCCATCACAAGCTCAGGGTCACCACCTGGGTCTTTAGCCTACTCGTTGAAGTCAACGTCTACATAGAACCCATCAGAAGGGGTTGCAGCGTCTTCTGTAAAAATGTAGATTATAGCAACATGAGTACAAAGGTACTCAGCAAGACTTACATCAGATCCTACATACATGCATATTATCAAGAAGGGTTGGTGGAGTTATTGCAGCAAGCCAGCTTTGACTCTTGGCTAGGCTATCCTACGATACTCCAACTTGAAATGGTTTTGCACACACGAGTCCACTACTCACCACTTCAATACACTACCGAGGATCCACCTCCGTCTTCCTACGGAAGAGCCATCCTCGGCACTCACACTTATCTTGAGGCTTTTAGTAGTTTCCATTTACTTGTCTATGAACTGTATAGGCAACCAAGTAGTCCTTTACCGCGGACGCGGCTATTCGAATAGATCATGTTAACCCTGCAGGGGTGTACTCCTTCATACACGCTCTCACCACTTACCGTCGTTTACACGACATGTACTCGGCAACCTTCAAGCGGAAGCCCAATGTGGGTGTCGGCCACGACCTACCTAATCACCTAAGCCTCCAGTCCAGGTTTATCGCCTATCCAGGTTCCATCCGCAGGGAGTCCGGCCGAGGTTTCCCATACGGCCCCGAACGATGTGAACAGGGTTCCCGAGATACCTAACGGGTATTCGGTACACCGTGCCACGTACCTACCGCATCACAGCCCACCCCTACGATCAGCGCTGTCCACGGCCTCCAGTAGGCTACAAACACCAGAAACTACTTGCAACTCCTGGACGGAGAACTAGGGTGAATAAGAAGCCGAGAGGGTCCATTGGTTTCGGGCCCAATGCATGGTAGTAGCTGATTCTTAAATCACACATACAGATCTCAGTGCTTAAGGTCGGCTTCAATGAAACAACCCACCATGTACTCCTACATGGCCTCTCATCGATACCTTTACCAAATCGTGTTCACCACACCACTCTCATTACCGACATAACATTTCACTCTAGCCCATCACCCAGATGAACCAGACCTGACACGACTCTAAGCATAGCAGGCATAGCAAGGTAGGAACAACACATACATATGGCTCAATCAACTCCTACACATGCTAGTGGGTTTCATCTAGTTACTGTGGCAATGACAGGTCATGCAGAGGAAATGGGTTCAACTACCGTAGCACACAGCAGTTGGAAACGCGTTGCCTTAATGCAGTAAAAGAGAGCAGGAGCGAGAACATGGGATTGTATCGATATGATCAAATGGTTGGTTGCTTGCCTGATGGTTCGATGCACTGATACGGTTCTTCGTTAGGGTAATCACGGTACTCCTCGGAGGCAGAACCTGTCGTAAAGGACACCGATACACAACCATCACCAAACAATGTGCAACAATATGATGCATGCATGAAACATAGCAATATGAGTGTGTTGGGCTAATGCAACTAAAACCAGAAGGATTTGAACAAATTTGAATCAAAGATTCAAATTTCAAACTCAAACATGGCCTCTTAAAGTGCTTTTCCTTGTTCTGCTTGAAACATCAATTTAACTTGTTTGATCATGCATGAAAATAGTACAGATGGATAGATTGGATTTTTCTGATCATTTTTCATATATAATTTGTCCAATTTGGAGTTACAGAATAAAAGTTATGAATTTTTGAAGTTTAAATAATATTCTGGAATTTCCTGATTTAAATTAAATCCAGAAATTATAATTATTGCGCCAGCATGACGTCAGCATGACGTCAATAGTCAACTGCGGCTGGCTGGGGTCAAACCTGACGTGTGGGGGCCACACGTCAGTGACAGGGGGGGTTTAACAGGGTTAAATTAATCCTAATTAGGGATTAGTGGCGCTGGGGCCCACTGGTCAGTGTCAGGGGGTTAACTAACAGTGGTTAGCGCTAATCCTAATTAGCTACAGGGCTGGGACCACCTGTCAGGGACTCAGGGGGGGTCCTGCCGTGGTCAAAGTGGGTCAATCCCACCGGCGACGTGACGCCGGCGAGGCCCGAGACGGCGGCGCGATGCGGGATCGCGCTACAGGGCACGGGCGAGGTCGTGCTTGGGCTCGTTGGAGAGCTCTTGCTCCCGCGCGTCGAACGGTGGTGGTGGCCGAGCCTGGGGTGGCCGGTACCGTCGACGGCGAGCTCGTGAGCGGCGGCCGGAGTTCGGGTGCGGTCGGAGTCGGCGTTGCAGGGTGTTTGGGGAGGCGTTGGTGCGTGCTGCGTGCTCCTAGTGAGGCGTGGAGCACGATAGTGTGCTTGGTTGGGCGCTACGGTGACCGTGGCCACGACGGCGACATCGCCGGCGGCGTGGAGCTCTCGACCAAGGTGGGGCTAAGGCCTAGAGATCGAACGAGACCAGGGGAGAAGGGGGAAACGACTCGGGGGCTCACCGCGGTTGCAGTGGGCGTCGAAGCGGGCTCGGAGACGCGCTGGAGACGGCGAATTCGACGGCGATGATGGTCGGAGCCCGAAGAGGGGAACGGCGACGTGGCGGCGATGCAGGGCTTCCGGAGGCCCGTGGAGCGGTGGGGAGGAAGAGGGGGTTGTGGCGGAGCTTCTGAGCTAGTCGGGGGAGCGAGGGGTGGCCGGAGACGGCTGCTATGGCGAACGGCGGCGACGGTGGTGTTCGGCCGTGTGAGAGAGAGAGAGCGAGGGAGAGGAGGGAAGAGCCGAGGGCGAGTGAGAGAGAGCAGGGGGGAGGCGTGGCGTCGTCCGGGGCATCGAGCGAGGAGGGGAGGGCAGGCAAGCAGGGAGAGAGGTGGCGTGGCGCGGTGGCGCGCGCGCGCGTCGGCCACACTCCCCTCCCTCTGTCGAGGACGAAGACGACAGAGGAGGGAGGCGGGCTGGGCCGCACAGTGGAGGAGCCCAGGTAAGCTTCTCCCTTTTATTTTTTTTTCTGTTTTCTAATTTCTGACATTTGTTTTGATTTAAATAATATATTAAATCATTTATTTAACTTATGCCAATTTTTGCAGGGGCTAGATATATTATTTCAGAGCTCCTTTATAAATGGCATAATATTTGGACATATATTAATATATATAATTAATATATTTCCAAAGCAAATATTTATGCATTAATTCCAAATGCCCAAAATAAATATCTATGAGCTCTTAAAATATTGGTTTGATTTTTATCTCTGCCCAATATTTTCAGAGAGCAACATGAGCATTTTCTTGGACCCTTTTGGAGAAATTTTTATTTGGGTCATTTTCAAAATGATTCTGAGGGTTTCACAGATCCCCATTTCAAGTTTTTGATGAAAGAGTAAACATGATGCAACACTCTAATGCATGACTAGCTAGGGTGTGACAGCGTCTAAGGCTAATGGTAACAGGAGGCGGGGACACAATGTTTATCCAGGTTCGGGCCCTCTCGATGGAGGTAATACCCTACTTCCTACTTGATTGATCTTGATGATATGAGTATTACAAGAGTTGATCTACCACGAGATCATAGAGGCTAAACCCTAGAAGCTAGCCTATGATTATGATTGTTCTTGTCCTATGCACTAAACCCTCCGGTTTATATAGACACCGGAGGGGGCTAGGGTTACACAGAGTCGGTTACAGAGAAGGAGATCTACATATCCGAATTGCCAAGCTTGCCTTCCGCGCAAAGGAGAGTCCCACCCGGACACGGGACAAAGTCTTCAATCTTGTATCTTCATAGTCCAACAGTCCGGCCAAAGTATATAGTCCGGCTGTCCGAGGACCCCCTAATCCAGGACTCCCTCAGTAGCCCATGTACCAGGCTTCAATGATGATGAGTCCGGCGCGTAGATTGTCTTCGGCATTGCAAGGCGGGTTCCTTCTCCGAATACTCCATAGAAGATTTCGAACACAAGGATTGTGTCCGGCTCTGCAAAACAAATTCCACATACCACCGTAGAGAGTACAATATTCCACAAATCTAATCTGCTGACAACTTTTCACGGTGTGACATCACACCATGGCCTGGTCATTAAGAACCGTTTTCCCCAGCCTGCCACCGCACGTTTTGCGAGGTGGTTTTATTGGCACGTCTTGTCGAAGCAGAGATCGTGTTCCCCTTATCACGAGATTCCCATCAATACGGGTGTGGGTAACCCAACCGTGCTTGTTAGTATGACTCCTCGATTTTAGGCAAGTTCCAAACGGCCACGCGGAGGACGCTTGATATTCGCCCTCTTTATAAAGGGGCCAAGGCCTGTCCTTTTCTTCCTATGCTTGATCCTTCCTTTCCCCCACCTCGAGTTCCAACACTCAAGGCTCAGGCTAAGCGCTTCGGACCTTCAACCATGTCCGGATCCAACCATCAAGGCCGGTGGATGGCCTCCTCTGTCACAGAGGAGGACATCAAGAAGCTTAGGGAGGACAGGTATCTCACCGCCAAAATTCCGCACAGGCTGCCTGCTCAAGGCAGGTCATCCCCACTATCGAACCCAACGAGAGTGTCGTATTTGTTTCCCACTTCCTCCGAGGGCTAGGTTTTAGTCTTGATCCCTTTGTAAGAGGGCTCGTGTTCTATTACGGACTAGATTTCCATGATCTAGCTCCAGATTCCATCCTTCACATCTCGTCGTTTATCATCGTGTGTGAGGCCTTCCTCCGCATCACCCCACACTTCGGTTTATGGCTCAAGACCTTCAATGTGAACCCGAATATGATTGATGGGCAACACGCAGAGTGCGGAGGCGCTACAATAAGCAAAGGCGCCGGCGCCCTATGGCCAAAGGGTTCCTTCCGAAGGTGTCTGACTTATGGCAACGGGAGTGGTTTTGCATCACAGCTCCCCGAGGTACAAAGCGGGCGGCCGCCCCCGCCTTCCGCTCGGGCCCTCCGCCCCAACTGGCGTCATGGGTCAACAAGGGGCTGGACTGGGGGCCAGTTAATGACGTGCTAACATTGCAAAGCCGCATCCGAGATCTCAAGAGGGATGTCGGTCTTGTCCAGGTAATGCAAGTTATGCTAGTTCATCGGGTCCTGCCATGCCAACGTCGATCTCTCCGTATGTGGGAGTTCAACCCGGAAAGACCGCGAACTATTCAACAATTCTTCAGTGTGACGCTCGAAGAGATGTATGGATTGTTCTTCGGATCACGAATAAAGTGTCCGGACACCACCGAGGATGCGGGTCTCAACTGCAACCGTCCAGATACCCAAGTAAGTATTTCTGCGACCGAACATGTTGTCTTTTTATTTGTCACAACATCATTCTAAAAAATTGCTCTCGGCCAGGACTAGATACGAAAGGCGGAGAGGATCAGGTGTTCGGCCCCCCTTCCGGAAGGCTCACCGGATCCTCTATTAACCAGGATGCTTGAGCGCGCACCTTATCAAGTGCCATCAGGAGAAGATGAAGGGAGGAATAAAGAAGCCGAACTGGCTTCACACATTACACATCCAAACCGGGGGAATTAGTGTCTCTGCAAAGGAGGATAATCGGGGAGGTGAATCTAGAATCCCCTCTCCCCAAGGGAAGAAAAGGGCTGCCTCTGAAGACCTAGAAACAGAGGTTCCCAAATGAGGGAAGAAACCTTCGCCAGGGAGCCCTGCCCTGGAGGGCGTTCTTACCGCACAGCGCCCGCAAGGGGGCCAGCCCTCAACCGAGCTGTAAGTGAACAAAATTACTTTGGTAAATATATCCTGCTTTATCTCTGAGAACAATAACCGAGACATGTATCTTGCAGTCTGGCTCGTAGCCCTTCTTGACAGAGTTCGTCTTCGGGGGATCTTCTTCCGGAGATGATGGAGAGCGAAATGCCTCCTCCTGCCTCCCTGCCTCATGGGGCGGACGACCCCGAGGTGTCGTCACGGAGGATTTCGCCTGATCCTCTAAGGCCAGAAGGTAACTCTTCGGCCGCCCAAAGTCTGGAGTATTTGGCTCCTAAGGAGAGCAACAGAAAGAGTCCGGGACTGTCCAGTGCTCAACCGGACACACTGATGGGTCTTCTGGAGCAAGTGGCTATCTCAGAGGCGCATCGTGCCTTAATGGGTATGGTGGTTGAGAGGATTTATCCGCCAAAAGCGGGTTGAATGAAGCTTTTATGAGCCTGCTAAGAGGCTTTGAGGTATGCAAAGTAATGTATATGTATTTTTGACGGTACCACACATGCTAGGTGTGCTCTGTATAGATAGTAGCCCCTGAGACTCTGGTTGCCGTCCAGGGGCAGCAAACAGAGGATCATAGTCCCAGGTGATATCCGCACTGCTTTCATGTGCAGGCGGCTAAGGGTCCGATGACTGGCCAGACTGCTGATTTTGCCGAACTGAGGCGGCAGCTTGACATGGTGGATGCCGACATCGCGCTTGTGAACAAGCGGCTTGACGAGGCACAGGGTATGTATTTTCGGGTGGTCAACAAACATTAAGAGGAGCATGATGCTAGGATCTATAATATGCTATGACTACAGATGGAGTTGTCTCCATGGAGACCCTTCGGGCGGAACTTGCCCGAGCCAAGGAACAAGCCAGGAGAAGTGATGCAGCCGCCCTAAAGGTGGCCGAAGAGTAAAGAGTCGAACAGGTTGCTCATCGCCAGAGCGAAGAAAAAATAGCCAAGATGGCTGTTGAGCTGAAAGATGCCGCCGGCCGATATGAGCTCCTCGAGAAGGAAAGCCAAGCGAAAGCGGCTGACCCGAAGAAGGCCTTGGAAGCAGCCAAGGAAACTCACTCTGAAATCAGAGCAGCAAGGGAGGAGCTTCGTCAAGCCGGATATATCACGGCTGGGAAGCCCTTTCTGTTGCGGACGAAGTTCGGAGATCCGAAGTATGCCCCTTTGGATCAATTATGGAGTGCTGCAGATGCGTACTTGGACTTGGCAAAGAGTGCTACTGATGCGACTAAGTTTTTCAAAGATCAGAAAGATCATGAGGTGGAAAGGTTGTTCTGGTCGCAGTTCAGTGCTCCAACACGTCCACTGCTGTTAAATGAACAAATGGCCGAGTGGGCCGAGCTCCATAGGTTGTCCGAGCTTGCCATGAGGTCTGTCGTGGATCATCTTTGGCCGAAGGGACCAAGGCCAGATAGTTATTTTGGCTTAGTGCAACGATTCCTTGGTGTTGTGCCGCATATCAACGCTGTAAAGAGGTCGGCGTGCATAGAGGGTGCACGGATGGCTCTTGCCTGTGTTAAGACATATTGGGCAGGGATGGAGGCCACCGCTATTGCAACCCGGGGTCCGGCCGGAGGCCAGGACCGAGCACTATTTTGAAGAAGTCCTAGAAGGCACTCGTCTAATAGAGGCTAAGTGTTCGAAGAGTACCATGTTCGAGTGACATGTATCCGAATTGTAAAAACAATGCTATTTTGATTATAAAGGATGTGTTTATACTTTTGCCCGGAAGTATTGTAGTGCCTCCTGTGCGGCCGTTTATGTATGTATATAGCCTGAAAGTTTGCAGTCGTCGGCTTCAGCCCCCACGCATGTAATGCAGGGGTGTTCGGAAAAGCGTGTACTCACACTTGATCCAACATCTTGGTCCATTAAGGAGGTGATAGCGCGGCGAACGAGGCAATCATACTATATTGCTTTAACACTTTCACTTAGCCATAGGGGTTTGACGGTGGGGCTACTATATAGCCCCTGGTACTTCCGCGTTCATCCGAATATGGTGTGCGTACGTGCATGACCGGGAGACCGGTCCTTCGTTAATGCGGAGGAATCGCGAAGATTCCGCTGAGTCATCGAGTGGTTGACCAATCTCGCGCTTTGTCATGACAGTCAGTTTTTGGCTTTCTCTACTGAGGTGCTCATCCAGATGAACCAGGGCACAATCGTAGTAGTTCTCCCGGTGCCACCTTAGCCGATAGAGCGGAACGTAAGGTAGCAAAACAAGGGAGCCGGGCAAACCCAACTATTGACCAAAGACATGATTCGGATCTGATGCATACAAGGCCAAACTCGCGATGCCGAACACTCCCTAAGGTATTCGGACTTTACAACATATGCTGGGCCGAGTAACGCCCTCGATAATGAACCCTAAATTTCCAAGTACGTGCATTAGTCTGACGTGACGAAATGCCAATAACGCCAGCATCCCTCTCGGTTGTGTTGAGTGCCTGGAGGGTGTGAAGCAACAAGAGACATTAAAAAAGGTTTACGAAGGGTCTTAATCTAAAAAGAAACCTTTGAGCAGGGCCCTGCTGCACATCTGCGCCTTTGTCTCCGTTGTGCCGTATCCTGGAAGGGTGTAGCACGATGATCATCTGTAAAAGAGAAAAACCCAGGTGAAAGTCTTCGTACAAAAAGTTGGTTATCCTTAATGAACCATGAAAATGCAATCTATTATTGTATTAACAGGGTCAAGCCAAAGTATGGGCCTTTTTTACATGCGGGCAGCCCCTAGCACCACCTATGGGGGTATATCCATCGACCCAAGCTCAGGTTTATCTGGGCTGCTACAACTAGTGGTGCGCCGGACTCATCTAACCATGTCCTTGGTCTTGACGACCGATCATTTATTCTGGCTGGAGATGTCATTCAGTGTTCGGCTCCTAGAGCCGCCACATATTCCTCCGCACGTAAGGAACGCTCTGTGTTTCCGCTAACTATGATGACGCCATGTGGACTGGGCATCTTAAGTTTAAGATAAGCTTAATGCGGTACCACATTGAAACGAGCGAAGGCCATTCTTCCGAGTAGTGCGTGATAGCCGCTTCAGAATGGAGCGATGTCGAAGATTAATTCTTCGCTTCGGAAGTTGTCGGGGGAACCGAATACAACCTCTAGTACTAGAGAGCCCGTGCATCGGGCCTCTACGCCTGGTATTACTCCTTTAAAGGTAGTATTGCTTTGGCTGATTCTTGACGGGTCTATCCCCATTTTGCGACAGTGTCCTGATATATCAGATTAAGACTACTGCCGCCGTCCATAAGGACTCGGGTGAGATGGTATCCATCAATTATTGGGTCGAGCACCAAGGCAGCCGATCCTCCGTGACGGATACTAGTCAAATGATCCCTGCGATCAAAAGTGATCGGGCAGGCCGACCAAGGATTGAACTTGGGGGTGACGGGCTCTACAGCGTATACGTCTCGGAGTGTGCGTTTGCGCCTCCTCTTTGGTATGTGAGTTGCGTAAATCATATTCACCGTTTTGACTTCTGGTGGGAATTTTTCTGTCCCCCAGTGTTCGGCTGGCGAGGCTCATCCTCGTCTTCACTTGGTGTCTCCCTCCCTTTGCGTTCGGAGTTTAGCTTGCCGGCCTGCTTGAAAACTCAGTATTCTCTGTTGGTGTGATTTGCAGGTTTTTTGGGGGTTCCATGAATCTGACATAATCTGTCTAGAATTTTGTTTAGGCTAGACGGTCCATCTCTGCTGCCTTTGAATGGCTTTTTCCGTTAACCGGGTCGAGAGCCCCTAAATCCGGCGTTGACCGCCATGTTATCTGAGCTGTCTTCATTGTTTCGATGCTTGTTTTTATTGCGTCGCGGCTTCCCATTGCCATCCCTGACTTCGGATGTGCCTGGGTCGCTGGTGCCGCTACGGGCCAACCAACTGTCCTCGCCCGCGCAAAAGGGGGTCATGAGGCTTGTTAGGGCTGCCATTGTCCTTGGTTTTTCTTGGCCGAGGTGTCTGGCGAGCCATTCATCCTGGACATTGTGTTTGAAAGCCGCTATGGCTTCGGCATCTAGGCAGTCGACGATTTGATTCTTCTTAGTGAGAAATTTGTTCCAAAGCTTTCGGGCTAACTCTCCGGGCTGTTGAATTATGTGACTTAAATCGTGTGCATCCGGAGGTCAGACATAGATCCCTTGAAAATTAGCCCTAAAAGAATCCTCAAGCTCTTCCCAACTTCCAATTGAGTTTTCGGGGAGGCTTTTCAACCAGTGCCGAGCTGGTCCTTTCAACTTGAGGGGCAGGTATTTGATGGCGTGGAGATCATCTCTGCGAGCCATGTGGATGTGGAGGATAAAGTCCTCAATCCAGACCCCAGGCTCTGTCGTTCGGTCGTATGCCTCTATGTTCACGGGTTTGAATCCTTCTGGAAATTCGTAATCCAGCACCTCATCGGTGAAACACAAGGGGTGCACGGCACCCCTATATTTGCATGTGTCATGGCATTCTTCTGACTATTGTAATGTTCGGTTTTGATTCCGAGCTGTTATTCTGTCAGTATAGTCATTTGGGCGGCCATGATCCTGTGCTGGAGCACGCTTCCTAGATCCATAGATGGACCTGGCCATGCCGGCTTATTTGTCCAGGTGCTCACGTAAATCAAGTGCTGACTTATGTGCGGCGTCATTAGCCACCCTGTCGTGGCCACGGGGTGGTCGGTCCCGCTGATCGGCCGTTTTATTTTTCGGCTGAATGGGCTCTATAGCCTCGTCATCGAATTCGGGCAGCAGCTTGCGCTTTGGATAGCTCTTTGTGTGGCGATTGCCACCGTATTTTTCTTCAGTGTCAAGCACTTTGTTCCATCTGCGGTTGAGCGTATCCTGCGCGGTCTTAAGCCTTTGCTTCTGCTTCTTCAAGCTCCTCGCGGTGGCAATAAGCCTTCTATGGAGGTTCTCTTGTTCCAAGTGCCTTTCCGGGATGATGTGTGCATCGTCGTCCGGACTGTTCTCCTCTCCGGAGACAGGTTGATGAGTTTTACCCTCGGCATCGCCATGATCGGACATCGGCTCTGGACTATGTTCACCGTCCCCTGGCTCATCCTGCTCCACCGGTGGGTCCATGGGGTCATCGTTTCCTTTGGAGTCGACCGGGGTATTATTCTTTCTTGTGCTGTTATCGCTGTATTTGCTGAGGCGGGATTTGGAGTGGCGTCGACGTCGTCGCTTTGGTTTCTTCTCAAGGGGGTCACCCTCCGTTGCGTCCTCCAGTTCATCGCCGTTATTTTCTTTGGGTGTATCCACCATGTATATATCATATGATGAGGTGGCTGTCCAGCGCCCTTTAGGCGGTGGTTCCTGTTCTTCTCCTGCATCGTCGTCCATACCGTCGATGTCTTCGAAGTCGAAGTCAAGCGTGTCGGTTAAGTCATCGACAATGGCTACCAAGTGGGTGGTGGGTGGGGAACGAGTTTCTTCATCATCCGCTTCCCACTCAAGCCGGACATAGTTCGGCCAAGAGTCTCCTGACAGAGAGGTAAACTCCATGTCAGCGCCCAATCAGAGTCGATTGGCACAGATGTGTGTGGTTCAGAACCTATGACCGGAGACGAGTCCGAGGGTCTGATGATACAGATTTCTTTAGATGTGAAGTTTGTGTTCGGCTCTAGCGCCGATGAGTGTGTGGCTTCCGTGGTGGGGTCTATCCACCCGTCCTCGGATGGCATGATCTGCTCTGGATCTAGGGCCGGGGCAGCCGCAGGTGTGATCTCCCGAACACCGTCCGATGGCAGATCTAAATCATGCTCGTCGTGACTGTTCGGCGCACCTGACATGGGCTCGAATCCATCGAAGATCAAGTCTCCGCGGATGTCGATAGTATAGTTCAAGCTTCCTAACCTGACCTGATGGCCAGGAGCGTAGCTATCGATTTGCTCCAGATGGCCGAGCGAGTTGACCCGCAGTACGAAGCCGCCGAATATGAAGATCTATACGGGGAGAAAAACTTCACCCTGGATCGCATCGTTGCAGATGATTGAAGGAGCCATCAAGCCTTATCGTGACGGCACTGTGGAACTCTAAATGAAAGCACCATGTCGGTGTCAAAACCGGCGGATCTCAGGTAGGGGGTCCCGAACTGTGCGTCTAAGGCTAATGGTAACAGGAGGCGGGGGACACAATGTTTACCCAGGTTTGGGCCCTCTCGATGGAGGTAATACCCTACTTCCTACTTGATTGATCTTGAGGATATGAGTATTACAAGAGTTGATCTACCACAAGATTGTAGAGGCTAAACTCTAGAAGCTAGCCTATGATTATGATTGTTCTTGTCCTACGGACTAAACCCTCCGGTTTATATAGACATCAGAGGGGGCTAGGGTTACACAGAGTCGATTACAGAGAAGGAGATCTACATATCCATGCCTAGCTTGCCTTCCACGCAAAGGAGAGTCCCACCCAGACATGGTACGAAGTCTTCAATCTTGTATCTTCATAGTCCAACAGTCCGGCCAAAGTATATAGTCCGGCTATCCGAGGACCCCCTAATCCAGGACTCCCTCATGGATGCCGACGCGTCCTCCTCGACTAGTGGCGGCGAGGAACAGAACGGCTACACGTGACGGTCCGGGCGGTGCAGCGAGGGGCACCTAGGGCTTGGGAGGGGCGATGCCATGGTGGTCGAAGTGAGAGGGAGGGGGAGGAGATAGCGATGAACGTGAGCGTTCTTCCGAATGCCATGGGAGGCGTAGTATTTATAGCGAACAATGGCACACGTACGTAAGATATGGACTGAGCTGCACTGACTTAACTGCAGGTCCAGTTGCGTCATTGACATGTGGGCCAGACCCCTGTTGCGCCCATATGTCAGTGACCCAATGCACCTGCAGTTAAGTAACTGAAGCAGCGTTCCGGGAGATATGTTGCGTGATTAACG
Source organism: Triticum dicoccoides (assembly GCF_002162155.2). Classification (NCBI taxonomy): domain Eukaryota; kingdom Viridiplantae; phylum Streptophyta; class Magnoliopsida; order Poales; family Poaceae; genus Triticum; species Triticum dicoccoides. The sequence continues at coordinate 145,537,926 of NC_041389.1, read as the reverse complement.
TAGCAGCTACGTGGGCATATTTTTTGTAGTAAATTATGGGGGAGGGAAGGGGTGGAAATATTGCTGGTCACAACGGATTGGACAAGCATGGGGGGAGGAGAGTCATGCATGCACATTTTTTCCACACAGGGTGGAGTGGTGGGACCGCCGAAGGGAGAAGGAGAGTCTCGCAGGCATATTGGCAGGCATATTGTTTCCACACATGGGAGGAAAAGATTTGGAGACGAACGGGCTTCCTGCATGTATGGGGAACGGTGCATAATAAGTCATCTTGCATGCCGGGCTAGGTATAGTCTCAAGTCATTAAAAACATACACGCCCCACACATGTTCATATTTCAAGGTGCACTAAATTATTGCATGAGATGATTAAGGCTGGCCATAATGGTGGTATCTTAGCTGGTATCATGCACATGGGAATAGCAAACATGCTGATGTGGCAAAGAATTAAAGAAGAGAGGGGGGTTAGAGTAACTAGTGTTCATGCATGCATTGGTAAACACATTTTTTTGTGAAGAACGACATCATTAGTTGAGTACTTTTGCAGACTACAAAAACTATTCCACCGCCTCTATCTTGCTAAGAGTAGGTGAAATTTTTGAATCGAGCCCTTTAAACTAGAAGGGAGATAGTAGTACTAGTAATAGCTAACCTTGTTGGGATGACAAGATAGGACATTGCACACACCTGGACAGAGGAACTAGTCTGCATTGTGCATTTAAGTTTTGTCTGAAGTCAATGTACCTCTACTTTGATCAAACTTATAGAAAAATGTATCAACATTCACAATGTAAAATCAATATTTTTATACTCATTATAAAACACAGTTCTTATACTCATTATAATCAATATTGTAGATATTTATATTTTTAGTATAAATTTTGTCAAACACTTTGCAAACGGTTGACGGAAGTAAAAAGGACCACAGGAAGTATCATGCATGCGAAGTAGGCAAAAAAATTGCTCATTTATAGCCGGTCGAAGTCTCAAAGGGCGCGACCGCGCGAGCGAGGTGAAGATCATGGGAGGCGTGACGGTTGATGGAATTAAGTGAAGTTACATCCACGCGCCGGCATGGCGTGCGAACAGGCAGAAGCTATACCGTTAGGCCTACGATATGGGTCTAGTAGACATGACATCTAGTAGGTCCCGCATAGTTCTCGAGAACTCTTTGGGGGCTTGCAGCCGTTTATCCACTGGGCAAGCCAGAAACTCCACGCCGTTCGCACGCCCTACTCGTCCCCGTCTTCTACCTTACAACAGTTTGCTCCCAGTTGGCCCGTCCTTTCACATTACACTAGTTCAACTTTTTTTGCAGGGTACAACAGTTCAACTTCTCCTAACCCTACTCCAAAATCCATGGCCTCCCAAATCTCCATGGTCGCAACTGAGTACCAGGTTAGGGCCATCACCGGCAATGAGTTCATCGTCATCTACACACGTGGATCCGCGACGGTGAAAGCATGCCTTGCTCGCTTCCTACGCATGTTCAACGGATGAGTGGGTCACTGGGCTAGATGTTGAGTACACCACAGTCCTGGAAAGGCTGAAGATTCTAAAGGAGGCAGAGAGGAAGAAGCCCATCGTGATCCAGGTTTGCGCACATAACATGTGCTTGGTCTACCACATATGCCATGCCGACGTTGAGTGCTAGGATTTTAAGAACTTCCTCAAGGATGAAAGAGTGAAATTCATTACTGTAGACTTTAGGAACGACAGGGATGTCTTGCGTCGGATAGGTCTCGTTGTAGGCCAGCCCGTCGATCTCCAGAAGGCAAGCCTGGTTTCCTCCTCTCAGCCTTCAATGCTGACCCTGGCAGCAACCATGATTGATCCTTCGTACGCTAAACTGAAGAAACCTCATCACGAGTTTCATCATGCATGGGAGTCGAAGACATTAGATGAAGATCACATCCTGTACAAAGCAATGGATGCCTACCTTTGTTTAAATATCTACAAGGGTTGGATGAAGAAGCAGAGCCCAGTGTCCGGTTCAAGCAAAGAAGCGTCGGCGAAGAGGAAGAGGAAGAGGGACGAGGACGAAGTCGAGGACGTGGACTCAGACTCCGAGTAGATGGCCGTGCCGTCGCTCATGTTGGTTCTCCTATAGTGTCAAGCGGACTAGTTGCTTAGTTTATTTTCAAGGGTGTGTTGTGTTGAGGCCCCAGCAGAACTATGTTTATGTTCTTTCTCGTTATTGAACTCTTTAGTACGTACAACAGTACTAGTACTATGTCTTACTACTGTTCTTCTTGCAGTTGGTACTACTGCTCGTATCTTCGTGTTCCTACCGTACTTAATACGATCATACTAGTAGTATAATTTGGGTCAGTCGATTTGTGAAAGAAGTTCGACGGAGCGAAGGAAGAAGACGACAGAAGAGGTTGAAGAAGCCCTTCTAGCCATCCATGTTGCATCAAACGGCTCACAAGAGTCGACTGACCCAAATTGCTCCTTCAGATTGCAGGATCCACGTGGCATTCAAGGTCTCGAAGGTAGTTTCTGCGTCCGCACCCGGTTTGCAGGCTCGGCGCGCGAGCGATCGGCTTCCGCCGCGACAGCCACCATGCGCGCCTCCTCCGCGCGGGCGGAGACGACAATGACACGCTAGGTCCTCCTCGCCAGCGTGCTGGAGCATGCGCTCGTCCTCCTCTTCCTATGCTGCATGCATAGACGCGGCTCCACCAGCTGTTCGCGTGCTTGGCAGCGCAGCGGCATCGCAAGGAGGGACTGCAGATGATGTGAGCGGGCGAGCCTTCGACTTCATGGCACAGGGATGGCGGCGACACGACGGTGATGGGCGAGAAATTGTTGGATGGAGCAGGCGGGCGCCGGCATGCGCAACGGCGGCGACGGCATATTGATGAGTGCGCGTATGGGAGCATACTTTAGTTTTATATAGGGTTGGTCAAACTTAAAAGAAAACCGTACTAGTACACATAAACATTAGACTTAGGCAGCACTTTATTAGTTACCACAGCCACAATACGGAATCTTGTGCAAGCGCGTGAACCGCGGCCGCGTGGTCGATCGAACGGTGCGTCATCGTGTCGCGCTCGAAGGACATCTACCAAACCTTTTTGTGTGTGTGAAAACAATCCCCTAATATTACTCAACTTTTTTTTCCTGGAAAAGTTCTTGACGCTACAATATTTCCATATATTTGAATTTAGCTCCAATTCGTGTTTATTTGGATTCGGACGTTTTAGGTGCGCCCTAGTTTTTTTAATACTAATTTTGTGTGTGTGACTGAGAGAGAACGTGTGTATGTGTCCATATGTGTGTTGTGGCGGAAGGGCAATGTGGAGACAGTGTGCGTGTGATAGAGACATGGAGAGGTGTGAATGTGCAAATGATCATGCATGAGTGAGACATAGACAGATGCCGATATGTTGTGTATACATGAGAGAACGGTCTTCTAGTTTACTTGTGTGTGTGTGTGTGTGTGTGTTTGAGATAGATAGATAGAGAGAGAGAGAGAGGAGCATTCGTAACACAACAACCATCTCTCTCGATTCGTCCATCCCTTGCACGATCGCATGTAACACATGCATCAACGCGCACATTTGGACACCCTCACCCGGCCCCTACCCACCTCAAGGCCCGCACAATCTCTTCGTGAATACCCTGTTTAGCATGTAGCTTTTCATCACATACACACCCATTTCTCTCCTTAGGTTTGTTTTCTCTCAATATCTGACACACACACACACAACACAACACACACACACCCTCCCCTGAGCACACAACTCATCCCCATCCAAGGTTATATGGCGACCACTCTCGCTTGTGCTTCTTTGCACCCCCAGCATGCACAACACCTCAATCTTCAAAGAGGGCATCGAGGAGATCGAAGATGGCGACCACACTGCGCTAGAGAATGCGGGGCCATTTGGAAGCAGAATGATGTGACGACGGTTGACTGACTCCTCCCCCCACCCTCTCTCTCTCGCACAAAATTAACAATCCCTCTCTCCCCCCACACAAAATTATCAATCCCTCAACCCATGAGATCCTTCCCCTCTCGTCCATGTTTTTCCAGCTCTCTCATCAAACCTGTTGTCTCTTCCCCTTCCACGTATACAGAATCCAGATGCACACGCATCTCACGTATATTACATGTCTCCATCTTTCTCACAAACCTAACTTCTTCCTCTCTCTTTCTCTCTCTATCTCTCTCTCTCTGCCTCGTTAGGTTTGTCTCCTACTCTCTCGTCCACATGCATACAATCTTTCCCACCCTATCTGCTCCATCTTAGCAAGCTCTCTCTGCACGTTTCATTCACACATTGGGATATGTTCAAAATGTTGCTTTTATAATGGCTGATGTAGAGTTATGGTTGGTTTTATTGCATCCTACAAAGTAATAACTATGAAATGCATTTAGATTCTCATTTGACTGAGATTATGTGAGTTTGAGCATGTTGTGAAGTACTATAGACCTTGTATACATCTTGGAATTCGACAATGATTGTAACTATTGAATTGTATAGACCATTACATTCGAAGTCAGTAGCCTAATATATTTATTTCACAATTTCAACAAATGATTAGTTCACTACAAACTAAGAAAAAAATGTGTACTCCCTCCATTTTTATTTAAGTCCGCGTATTAGCGTTGGTCAAAGTCAAGTTTTGTAAACTCTCAGAAAGCTTATAACAAAAAATATGAACATATACAATAACAAATAAATACCATTAGATTCATTATTGAATGTACTTTCACATCATACATATTTGTTATGGTAAATGTTTATATTTTTCTATAAACTTGGTCAAACTTTAGGAAGTTTGACTTCGGTCAAACCTAATATGCAGAGTTTACTCGTACTACTCGCTAGTAGTTGCTTAGCCGAATCACTCAACACGCCACACGGGGAGTTCAGTGTCACAAAATTTTGAGGTCGGCGGGAAAATCTCCCGCGACCCTGATTCGAGCAGTGGGAAGTTACCATCATAGCCTTCAGAACAGGCCTACGGATGATGCTTGGTAGGGGGCTGTTTTCGTAACTTCAGGTTCACCCTACCCAGCCAACCCCACCCCGGCACCCAGAGTAGTACACCTGAATACTCCCCATTTACCATCCCCGCTGCAAAATAGACTTCTCCACGGCACCGCAGCCTTCGTGCTCCTCCCCTTCTACATTGGCGCACTCGTCCACCGCAGCGCATCTGCCTCATCGACGACCTCGTACGCCGCACTGGAGCCGGTCCACCGTTGTCGTCGTACACGGAGCCTCTTCCCCGGCACCGTCTTCCACGGTCTCGGATCTGCTTCCCGGAAGCTGACGCCCAGCGCAGAAGAACCACCGACATGGACAATGAACTGACTCCCGTTGCCGACCATGACTCACAGAGGCCGCCACAACCATCGTTCTCCTCCTAGATTGGTAATGTGTGTATTGAATCACTTAGCAGTACATGTGCAGTTCCAATTTTGTTCATACCTACCCTTCAAATTTCCTGTGTGCTACTGTTCCCGTAAAAGTAATTGGTTATAGCCTCCATTGTCCAACAGAATATCAACTTGCAATTGTGTGTCGCTCCTGTATCGCGCTGTGCTTGGGTAGGTTTTTCATCTGCAACCAGTAGTGTGGCAAATGATGGAAAGTTTTTTAGAACGAGCAAGATGCCCATGCGTTGCACGCATCAAGATGCATTTGTATCAAGATGCATTTGCACCCATCTTTTGGGAGAAAAGGATGAACGAGGGAAGGCCTTATTTGCAAATCTGAGAGGGGTATGGGTATCTTTTTGCAAAATTCCCATTGTTTCCTTCCTATCTGTCAGATATAATTCGGACGGGCTATATTGCAGGATGGCAGGCACACCATCATCACCAACTCTATTTTTTTATAAGAAGTATAGAGAAAAAAAGTAGACAGTAGAGAAGTAGAGATAAATATTAAATATAAAATAAATATAACAGTAGACAAGAGAGTAGATATAGCAGAGACGTCGGGAAAGGATCGCGTGCGCGGGGGAAAAAGCGGCCGGGCGTCCGCTAGTTTTGGCGCGCGGCGTCCCGCGCACTTTATAAAATCCAATGCCCTCCCACCGCTCTGTGCCTTGTCACCGCTCTCTCCCGGCTATGTGCCTCGCCACCACTCTCTCCCCGCTCTTTCTCGCCTCGCCGCTGCCGTGCCACCATGCCGCCGCGTCGCCGGGAAACTTGGGGATACCGCGGCGTCCGCGCGCGCCCCTCCGGCGGCTTCTCTGCCGAGATCCGGTTCCACGGGATGCGCCTTGGCCTCGGCAATTTCGACACCACCAATGAGGCCGCCCGCGCGTACGACGCGGCGGCGTGGCGCCTCCAGTGGCCTCGTAGAACATTGAACTTCCCCAACGTGCCGATGCGGGAGCGGGCACAGGAGCTCGCGCCTCTGCCACGGCTTAGCACCGACGAGGATCGTCGTGACAACTGGAGGCAGGAGCACCGTCTCGGCATCACCAAGATGGACGAGGAAGCCATGGCGTTGTGGCGCCAACGCTTCCTGCATGACATCATCAAAGAGCGTGAGTTCTACGTGCAAAGGAGGGCGGAGAGGGATAAGAGGAGAGCGGAGCGAGCCGCCTATCATGAGGACAAGCGTAGGCGAAAAGAGGATGCTCAATTCAACATGAGGCTAGGAGTAGCGTCGCCCTGGGAATCCAACAACGATCGGTATTTTCACGCCTATGGTCAGACGTTGGAGGAGGACATCACCGAGGAGGAGTCGGACGACGAGTAGTAGTTGAATTATCTATTTTTTTATCTATCAATGCTGAGAACTATCCTCTACTCTCTAGTCTCTCTACTTCTCGATCTCAGCACTGTAAACACTTTTTTAAAGCGCCGCGTGTTGCGATTCTGTTGGAGATGCTCTAAGATGGCAGACGAGTGCTTTAACTTTGCCCACAAGATGTGCGAGTATTACTAGTAGTATATTTTTCTTGCCATGTTGAGATTTTAAAACCACGAGTGCGAACATGCAGAGGAGCAATGAAGACCAAACACGGGATATTGCGGACATCTTCAAGGAGCATGGCAAGTTAAAGAGGAGCTGCACTGAACCTGTAAAACGAGCTTTGGTAAGTAACACCCTTTCAATTACTTTCGTTTAGCCTCGTGTTCTTCGATGAGTATATGGTGTAGTTTCTATTTCTCTTAAGCCTCGTGTTCTTTGATGTGTAATATGAAGAGTCTTAATCGTCCTAATGCTTTCATTTTTAGCTTGATGTAGGAAGTGGGTGTTCTCACCTTGTAGTCTGTTTTTATATTTTTTTCCCTTTTGAATTCACTTCTTCAAGTTCTGTTTATCTGGCTTCTACTAAATGGATCTGGGTTGCTCTGGGTATTGATCTAAAAAAGCAGTAACTTCATGTCAGGATGCAGTTCCTGCGAGGAGGGAAGTATGGTCAACCTTGAGATCATGTTTCCAAAATGAGGCTGGATTACACACAAGGTGCCAGTTCCCTAATGATGCTGGATTAGACACAAGGTGCAAATTCCCAGATGATGCTGGATTACACACAAGCCAGGTGGAGTCGTCAGCTGTTCGTGTCCTCGTGGCTCTAGTAAAGGCCAAAAGAAAGCATGCAGCAGCCCTTGAGAATGTAGCTGAGTTCGTGAAGAAGCGAAAAGACCAATCAGATGCTCTCTTCACCCAAGCCAAAGAAGAGATGGAAGAAGCCAGATAAGCTAGTAGAGGCAGAGCAGGCTAGGCGTCTCCTGCTATCTAAAACTGTTGTCAATACAAAATTTCCTTCATAATATCTAGGTTCAAATGTTTATCCAATCAGCATGCCTGTTGTGATGTCTGTGCATCTACTGATGTGGCACAAAATATTTTTTAGGGTCATGTAATAACAGCAATTACTTTCCAAACAATAACAGACGAAGCATTGGACATGGTATAGTTCACGCACAAGCCCGACATTCCAAGTTCAACTTCCACATCAAATTCATGTTCACAGATATCTGCACATTCATACATAATGTCCACAACCATGATTCACTTCAAAGCCAAAAAAAATGTGAGGAGAGTTATAAATAAAGAAAAACCTCTACTAGTTCTTGCTGCCAGTGCGAGCACAACAAGTCAAGACCATGCATAAACTAATTATATTTTGGTCATTTTTTGTGTTCTAAAATGCCGGCCGGATCGCGGAAGGACGTGTTACCGGCACACGCGTGGATTCAATGAAGGCATGCGGGGCAGTCTGAAGCCGGTTGCATGCGGCGAGGAGGCGTGCTCAGTCGGGCCTGTAGCGAGTGGGGCCCTCTTGGCCGGCGCGCCGGTTCAATGCCTACGCTATGAGAGGTCGCGTCCGTGTCAGAGCAATCACTCCCCCCAGTCCTTTTTTGTTTGGGTATAACAAAATCTCATTTTCCATTCACATTTTACAAGTAAAATTCATGGACAAACTTTGACCCAAAATAGGATGGGGACTAGTAAACCAGAATGGAGGTAGTAGTTTTTTTAATCAAAGAAGGGTTTCCCCCTTCCGATTTTCATTATTGAAAACCAGCATCTAAATCTAAACCATAGTATTTGCCCTAGAACTACCAGGTTCAACATCTTGCAACATAAACCCATACAACCATACGCGAAGGAGGTACGTAGTACTATGAATTCCATTTTTGCTCCATACCGATCGTTCTAAAAACTACTTAGTACTTATAGCGCGCCATTGAAAATCGGAACTCTTAACCCTGCTAAAAAATGATATTTTAAACGTGGCTACTCGATCTGTGGCAACTGGCGAGCCACCGCCTCCAAGTCGTTCACCTGTGGTCCCGACCATTAACTCCTACGGATCAAATTATCACGCGAGCTGACTATTCCTACAAAGGTGCTCCACCACGTACCCGGTACCCGCGAATGCAGCAATCGTGCACCTAGGGTTTTAGGGTTTATTTGTTAACGTTGCCTTTACGTAACACTCATGCGTGTGAGACAGTGAGAGACCGACTGCGTGTGTGCGCCTCTTCTCTTAATATATGTACTCCACCATTTGTCTGGTGTCCAAAAAATTATAATAACTACTAGCAATGTGTCAATGCGTTGCCACATGATTCAAGTAGATTAATACATATTCACCGATTTGATAGAAAAAGTCTAGTTTTGTAATACGTATATCACTAAAAATATGTTATGTTTCACTCAAAATATATTCCTTTAGCAGTTTTGATGAGATAAGGGAGGAATGTTGTTGGTTTCAAGATTCGAGAAGTGGTATATGTCTAATTTCTACTCTTACTAGCAAGATACCCGTGCGTTGCACGGAACATCAAGATCTTGTGGGAGAAAAGGATGAACGAGGGAAGGCCTTATCTGCAAATGTGGTGAGGAGTGCGGGTAAATTGCCATATTTTCCTTCCTATCCGTCAGATATAAATCGGACGGCCTACATTGCAGGATGGCAGGCCCACCATCATCACCAACTCGGTTTTTTATCCCTACTCTTATAAAAAGCATAGTCGGTGATGATCGTGTGCCTGCCATCCTGCAATATAGGCCGTCCGATCTATATCTAACGGATAGGAAGGAAACTATGACAAGTTTGCAAAAAGATACCCACACCCCTCTCCACATTGCAAATAAGGCCTTCCCTCGTTCATCCTTTCCCCCCACAAGGTAAACTACTCATACAAATGCATCTTCATGTTCCGTGCAACGCATGGGCATCTTGCTAGTTGTTGCAAAAAGCCCATGTGTGAGAGAGAGAGGGAGAGAGGAGGAGGACGGAGTGCATGTGTGACAAAGACACAAAGAGTGTGTGTGCTAGAGGTATCAGCTTAAAATGAGGCGATAGTGTGTGTGTGCACTATCAAGAAGGCGTGTCTCAAGAAGGGAAGAAAAATCTACATAGATACAAGGAGCAGGAGAGAGACATGTATGCGATAGTGGAAGCACGAGTGTGCGGGTGTATAAACCTATCTAGAGGCTAGTCGATAAATGTTTGTGAGAGAAATATGAGTCGGGGGTGCGAAAGCGAGAGTTTTGTGTGTGTGAGAGAGACGGGGTAGTCGGGAAGGGGAGCGAAAGCAGGAGTTGTGTGTGTGTGTGTGTGCGTGTGTGAGAGAGAGAGAGAGAGAGAGAGAGGGAGTTTGTCTGGTCGGTAAACAAATGAATAATGTTAGTCTGGGATGGAGATGAAAAGGAGACCGCAACAAATGTTGTGTCTACAGGAGAGAGAGAGAGAGAGAGAGAGAGAGAGAGACAAAGAGTAATATAGTGGTATGAGTCATATCTAGAGACATGTAGGGTGTGTGAGAGAATCCCATAGAGAGAAAGACAAAGTGAAAGACGAGTGGAGACTGTGTGTGTGGCAGTGAAAAAGAAAGCTTAGGTACCTAGTGATACCAGAGAACAGTAGAGACATGAGAGATAATGAAAACCGTGTAATGTATAATGATAGGGAGAGTGTGACACTTCTCAAGGGAGACGTCGAGAGACCATGTTTGCGAGGATAGGAGAAACATGAAGTGAGCGTGCAGGTGAGCTCGAGAAAACAGAGTGATAGCTACATGAAGGAGCATGCATGCGAGAGAGATGGGCATGAAAGGAGTGAACATAAAAGGGATTCAAATATTTGAATTCGAGATGATGATACATGTAATCCATACTCGAACCAAAATTGATCTATCAAACTTGCATACTCATATGAATTCACGCGCATCTATGTTATTTAATATGTTGATATTACTGACCCATACATTTTAGTAGAACATAATTTGGTTTAAATTTTTTGAATTAAACCTTATGATTTTGACATCATTGTATTTGTAAATCATATTACACATATGAAGGAGCAGAATTCTTTGTTGTGCTTTTGAAATTATATATAAAAAATGATGTACATAGAATTTAATTCCAATCGAAAATGGATCCCACCCGAAAAAAGATAGAATACAAACGGGATTCAAATTGAGTTGGCATGGTAAACGTGCACTCTGCAAAATTTGAACGAAGCGGGGAAAATCACAGTAACCGTCCGAAACCAAAATCTGCGAGATGGAAATTACTACTGCCTATCCCTGCCACGCAAAGCCTATCTGCTAGATTTCTATAGGTTTCGATAGGGGTAGGTTTGTAATTTCGCCCAAACGTGACATAACCACCTCTCACCCGGATTCATACACGGTGGGCACCAAAACACAATGTGTCCTCGGCCGAAATTGACTCCCTCCCCGATTCATACACGGTGGGCGCCAAAAACAAACTCTCGTCGGCAAATATTCAGTATATGCGAGATTACCGTCCTATCCCCAACTGACTAATATTGTTGTGATGTAGGAAATTTGAAATGGGGGCTAAGTTTGTAAATTTCCTTGCATTTGAGACAAGCGCGTCCTGAATACATGGTTCCCCCTTCCTCTCTACCTCCCTTTTCCCCATTCGTACTCCATGGGCGCCAAAACACCCTCTCCACCCCAGCCTCCTCCCCCCGCCACCCCATCCACCGCTGTCCTCCTCCACCATGCTGGAGCTGATACCCAACGCCGCCGTCCATTACAAGAGATCGACCTCTCTCATCCACGGCTTCGGACCAGGATCCTTGCATCCCGTCCTCTCGCTTCATCCCCGGTGTCGTCCACCTTGCTGGTGCCACTCCTATGACCGTCTCGTCCACCGTGCCCTACCGCCATTGTCTACACTCCTAGATCTGCTTCCACGCCGCCGACAGCCATCGCTATCGCAACACCGTCAAATTCTTAGTAGATGCATACACGGCGCTGCACCAGAGGCGATACTCTTTCGTATCTGCTCAACTTATTTATCACAACAAGAAAATAGATCGCCACTCCTTTACTCTAACTTCTTGTCTTGGTTGTGAAGTTGCCTTTGTCCAGTTTGCACCTTCAGATCCGCCATGGCACGCTCAACACTATACTCCCAATGCTTATGGTTTTCCCCTTTTATATTCCACACTAGTTAAATCACAGTAGACTAAATTTCAAAATTGGGTCAGTCGATTTTTCAGAGCTTGCCGGAGTTCGCCGGTGTGAACGAAGGGGCTCGGGTGGTTGTGGGGGCGGTGGTGGGGCCTCGTCGAATGAAGAAAACTCGACGCGGGTGGGGGCGGGGGTGGGGGGTGGGTGTGGCGGAGGAACACATGCGGTGGGGGCCGGTGGTCCGGTAGGCGGCCCGTGCGGTGCTCTATATGGGAAGAATCAGAGACGAGGAAGAAGAAGGGTTAGGAGACGTAGGATCTTCATCCAACCACCTGAAATGGTCGAGAGACAGCAGGGAGTTGCATTCTTAATGCGCTCTGGTTCATCATGTGTGGGCACTGCGCAACGAACATTTTATTATCCAAAATCTGCTTGCTCTTCTTTACCATGTTCCTCTTCTGTTCTTCTTTAATAAGTACTCTCTCCGTTCCTAAATACAAGTCTTTGTATAGATTCTAGCATGGACTACATATGGAGCAAAATGAGTGAATCTACACTCTAAAATGTATCTGGATACATCTGTATGTGATCCATAGTGGAAATCTCTACCAAGACTTATATTTTGGAACGGAGGGAGTATGATAGTAGTACAGTATGTTCCTTGTAGTGAAGATGTGCAGGGACATTTGCAGTGTAGAGGTCTATACGGTCGGATGTGATGGACACTTTGAGCCTCTTTGATTCGTAGGATTTTGTAAACATAGGAATAGGATTTGTAGTGGCCTGCCCACTTGAATCCTATAAGAATAGCAAGGAAATGCAAGGAGTTGTGTCACCTTTGAGAGTTACACTGATATTAACAGTACCGCACCTTTGGTTGAAGAGAACTGGTGTCCGAAGCCTTTCTAGCCGTACCAGCAGTACTAGCACATATATTCAGCAAGTTCCACTTTGCTGATTTTACTCGGATGCTTACGGTTTTCCCGTTATATCTACACTATGATCTGTGTAGCTGCTTTGTGTCGCACTAGCAGCGGTCCACTCTTGAAGCTAAACACTGCAATGACTTACAAAATTGGCACCAAGGCATTGAGTGCCATTCTGGATGCAATGAAACTCATATGCTCCCCACCTGTTGATTCTTGTTCAAAATATGATCCTAATGACTATTCTAACCTCGAGGAGTCAAAGGCAGATGACATATCCTGTTCACCCATCAAGGTGCTTGTTCTAATTTGGCAAGGTTTTATTGATTGCGCATATCTTGCATATGTTGTCTTGCATTTCTTCTACTTTGTTGCACCGCCATCTGCTTAGTTTACTCATCATATATGTTGAGATGCCATGCCCATCCATCATCAATACACATTCCATCTATCATCATACCATGTTTTTCACTCAAATGTTGTTCTTGTGCATCAGGCATCAAAAAGGAAGAGGGTGATTGCCGAACCTGAAGGAGCACCAGCAAAGTCCTTGAAAAACGTGGTGGTGCCGGAGAAATCGGACATCACGCCACTTATATTGGCTGTACAACCAGTGACACAAAACGTAGGACCGACTCCAGCAGACTGTACCCATACTTCACTGGCCACACCACTAGCCCCACCACACAGGACCTGCACTCCAGCAAAAGGTATACCGATTTCAGTTGCCATAGCACCAGCCATACCACAGAAAAATCCCACTCCAGCCAAAAGTACAGCAAGTCCACCGGCCGAAGACCTATTCCAACTGCAGAGACGGCCAATTCCTACAGATTGGAACCCCATTCCAGTTATTCCCTGTTTAAAAAACAATGCTTTCAATGTTGTTAGGGACTACGTGCATATATTCCCATCATGGGAAGATTATAGTGAAGACAAACACCATTTTCACATCTTCCTGTCCAACTTACGTGTAAGTGCTATTATTCATGGTTATTATTTTCCTGTTTTCTGTTGATTGAACACATCAATGATTTACATTACATTGTTGTAACTAGGCGAGGGTCAATCTGGATAGTCATGACGAGCAAAGCTTGCTTGTGCTTTTCAAGGAAGCATTGCAGCAGTATCAATGTTACCTGAGGAAATCACACTTTGATGGCAAGTCTATAAACGAATTTCTGGTGAAGTCCCCTATGCTAAATTTAGAAGACATTGAATGGAAAAACCTTGTTATGCACTGGTCTCGTTCCCAGGATGAGGTACTATCTATGAAATCACATGACAATTTGAACTTCTACTTTTCCGCATGTGCCTTATGGATCTTTTTGCAGGAAATCTGCTCGTAGAAGAATTCCGGTTTGAAAAGAACAATAGGATATCGCAAATATGCTGCCCGCTGCTTTGCTCTTGTTAGTACATGTTGTCCTGTATCACTGTACTTGCATACATACCTGGTTCATTATGTGACAGCAGTATGCATGATAACTTACTTATCAATTGTTTGCTCCAAATTATCTGATTTGTATGAATGGTTACATTAGTGTAGAATATATCCAATGCCAATGAATTTTTTTAGCTCTGCATTGTTCTTGTAAGTACATGTTGTCCTTTATCAGTGTACTTATATTGACAGGTAGTTGTTCATGTACCATCACTCTGCAGCTTATTTTCCTTTGCCCTACATTTTGTACACATTAGATCTATATTTACTCTTACCATAAGGTTGGATAACACCGATGGTACTGAAGAAGTTTAGTTGTGCATTGCTCTTGGCTGTACATTTTGCCTGTATCGCTGCACCTACATTTATAGCTACTTGGTTATGTAGCATCACTCTTCATCTTATCTTAAATATTCTCCATTTTTTCGTATATTATCACATCTATATTTACTCTTAACAAAATATAGAATAAAGGCAATGCTTATGAAGAAGATTTTGTGGTAAACTTCTTGAATTGCCCCCCCCATCAGCATGGACAAGGGCTTTGTAGAGCCCGTCTTCACCAATAATGTAAGTTTGTCCTTCTCAAGCCTTCAAACTTTGTTGTGTATATTTGGTTTGGCATGACTGCAACAGCTATTTATTTTTGGTGTTTGCATCAAATTGCATGTTTAAAGTTTGTTATGTAGTTCATAAACAAAAGTTTGTCCTTCTCAATTTAAGTTTTCAGTTGTACAACCAAGTTCCTTCTTCATACCATGTAAATTAAACTATACAGAGCAAGTGATCTTGTTTTGCACTTCATGTATGCTTCTGTTCTTGATCCGTAATCCAGTGGTGTGGTGAACCTACCCACTACAGTACAATGTCATATTTTGCAATGTCTTAACTATGAACAATGCCATATCATTCTACTATTATTTAAACCGTCTCTTTATTTGCCAATCTGAAATGGGATAAATTGACAACACACTAACCATTGATACTTATGAGTTCTAGATCTGTAATCCAGTGGTGTCGTGAAGCTGCCAACTCCTTCACAATGTCATTGACTGCCATGTCTTGACCTGAGCAATACCATATTGTGTTAATGCAATTTTAAACTATGTCACTTTATTCGTTAGTAAGAAATGTGATGAATTGTCACCACTGATATTTTTATGTGCAAAACCTGTCATCTATCTGCTTGTTTATCTTTCAGAGTGAGGAGGATATAAGTGTTAAACAAACGCAGTCTCATCAGCTTGCGCTGCAGCTCCCCAGCAGGGCTAACCTTTCTTGAACTCTATTGAAGTGCTGTCGGTTTTGTATATTATTTTGTCGGCGTGTTTATTTGCACTGGTGGCGATCTTTGATGCCCAGTGTATGCAATCTGCTGTCTGCTTGTGCTTTGTTATCATAGTGGCGAACTTTGATGCCCAGTGGATGTAATATGCTGTAATTTCTTTATTGTATAGTCTAGGTTTTTTCTTATTCACGATGTTGTAGTTATTTTATTGTATATATATCATGTCTTCCCAGTAAACCGCCAAACCATAAAATTATGGTACATAATCGGGTCGTCATGCAATCACGATGTATGATCCGCATCATGGGCCCCGTCATCTTGGTCCATTAAAAGGCCTAAACGTAAATTGGCCCACTAGTAGATTCGGGCCTTTAATAGGCCGAGTAAATCGTCGACCCTCTTTTCACAAGAAAACTCAATGGGCTTTTAGGAGGTTGAGAAGTAGGTTTGGCCTGAAACGAGTCGAACAGCTCACAGGCCGGCAGCAGCCCGAAATGGACCCCGGCCCATGATTGTGTGAATCAAATCACGGGCTTTTAACAGGCCAAAATTGTCTCGGTCCTTGTTTGGCCCAATCAGATTATCGGCTGCGAGCAGGCCGGGTGCAAACCGGGTCGTAGTTAGGCCCAACTATATGACGGGCTTTTAATAGGCCGAAATTAATATAGGGTTGAAATGTTAAACGGGCCCCTAACAGGCTGAAACTAATATCAGGCTGAATTACTAAATGGGCCTTTAGCAAGTGGGGCCAAAAGCATAGCGTCCAGTTGACTGACCGAGTTTGATATGGGCCATAATTTAGCCCAAAGCCTCTTAAAGGGCCGGACCTGATTTGGGCCGTAATTTGGCCCAAAACGTGGTAGGATTTTAACGGGTCGGATCTCATATGGGCCAATATTATGCCCAAAACGTGGCAGGCCATTAATGGACCGGCTCAAATATGGGCCGACATTTGGCCCAAAACATGGCAGCCAGTTAATGGGCCGGCCTACTAGGGTCCATAAAATCTTGTGGGCCTATAGCTGGGCTGGCCCATTATTGTCGGTGAAATCTCGTGGGCCTTTAGCTGGGCCGGCCATTATGAGCCACAAAACTCTTGTGGGCCTTTACCTGGGCCGGCCCATTATGGCCCACAAAAATCGTGTGGGCCTTTACCTGGGTCAGCCCATTATGGCCCGCAAAATCTTGTGGGCCTTTAGCTGGGCCAACCCATTATGGTCCGCAAAATCTCGTGGGCCTTTAGTTGGGCCGGCCCATTATGGTCCACAAAATCTTGTGGGACTTTAGTTGCGCCGGCCCATTTAAATTTTATGGGTCGGTCCACGTGTCAGCATATCATAGGCGCATCTCGCCCATTGGATGAGTGACACATGTGCCAACGCGGAGCTGACACGTGTTTCCTCCAGCCAATGATGATTTTACACGTGGAAAATCCCCATTGGTCCGGGCTGTTAACGGGTTATCGGATCCAAAACCGGACCCGATAGCTTAACGACGTTCCTTTACGGTGGATGCCACGTGTCGGTCACCCTTGACGAAAGCACTTCTGTGACGCGCGATTTATCGTCATGGAAGTGACACTTCCGTGATGATAATTTTGGTAATGTCATGGAACACTTCTACGACAGCACAGGTATGACTATCTTGATTCTGTCATGAAATCATCATGGATGTACATGCATGACAAAAAACGTGAACTACTATGACAAACACGTATCATCACGGAAGTGTATTTTTTTTGTAGTGCATCTACATCATGCATATATGACTCAAAGCTTACATGTTATAATGTGGTATTTATTCATAATTTGGTTGCAAAATCTCATGCATGCAATGCACGTGTACCTTACTAGTCTAAATGGTGTTTGTGCGTGTGTTGTGCGTGTTGAGGGGTAAATTGTCTATTTTGGGGTACACGGTAAGCTTGTTCTCCCAAAATTTCAAGCCGCGCCTTGTTATGCTGAAATTTCAAGCTAGCGTCTCTGTCTACTGTGCTGTGAAACTCCCGCCTCTTCAACCCGCGCCTTGTTACCCCGAAATAGTTAAGATATATCTTTGTCTCGTTGTGCTCCGACAACTCCCTCCATCTCAACCCGCGCCTTGCTATTCCAAAATTATGACGCGCGCGAAAACTCCCACCTCCTGTGAAACCCCGACACGTGAAATGCCTATGGTACCCTTGAACCGAAAGAACCGCCTCAAATTGGTGGGGGTACTTTCGTAACTTACCCCACATTTCGGACAAGCGCGTCCCTAAGCCATGGTTCCCCACTCCCATCCCATCCGCCCACTCATTCATACACCGAGGCCGCGAAAACCCGTGAAGCCCCACACCCTCCACCGCCTGCCACCTAGCCAGAGCCTCTTCCCCGATGACATCGTCCACAGCAACACCTCGACGTCCCTCATCCACTGTTCCTGATGAGGATCCGACGTCGATCTCGTCATCCCGCCGGTTCAGCCACCCCGTCCTCCACCTTCAAGGAGCTACCCCGATGTTCCCCTCGTCTTTTGCGCCACCTCCATTCCCACACCGCCGTCTTCACCTGCACCACCGAAAGAGCATCATCATCACCGTTTGCTCGGATGAAGTTGCGGCCTAATCGGCGCCACCAAAGAGGTTGTACACTAATCGCCGCATTTTCTTCTTAATTCGATCTCACGGTGCTGCCGGCGCTCGGTCCCGAGCCGACACGGCGTGGCTCCATCCACGGTGGTGTCGCCGGCCACGTCCTCCACGGCGTCGCTCCCTCGGCGGCAACGTCCACATAATTAGGAGCTGTCGTTGCTTTACCTCTCGCTAGCACTGCTGCTCTGCTATTGCTCTCGGTCCCCTGCTTGGTCTGCTCTTGCTCTCGGTCCCCTGCCTGGTATGCTTTTGCCATTGCTCTTGCTCGCACTGCTGCTCTCACTCTTGCTCTTGCTTGCGATGCTGCTCCGATTTAGCTACACTTCAGTCGACTGAATCGACTTTTGGGTCAGTCGATTTTCAGGGGGTGGGGGGCTCGCCAGAGTTAAGGAAGAACCAGCCGCAGCGAGGACGAGGGCTCGCCGGAGAGGTACCCCACTATCTATCTTAGGGTTCAGGGTGGGGGCAGTGGTCGCCGGCGGTGGTGGGGCGGTGGCATGGGGATCGCCGGAGAAAAAGCTCGGCACGGGGGGGCCTAGAGGGATGGTCGGGGCGGCGGCGGACCGGTGGTGGGGAGTGTTTTCGGGGCGGGCGGGGCGGCGCACCACCGGCCGCAGGCGGCGGGGTGCGGTTGTTTGGCTGGTGGTGGCTAGCGGCTCAGGGGGATGGAGGTTGAAGATGAACTGCAGGCCCTTGATTTCGTATCCAATGGCTGCAAAATCGACTGACTAGAGATGAAAAAGTCAGTCGACTGACGTGTAGCCTCACCTCTAGCGTGTTCAGTTTCGTCAGTAAAATTCAGTTTCGACGGCAAAATTCAGTTACAACAGTTAAGTTCAGTTTTGACAGTTAAATTCAGTTTCGAGAGTTAAGTTCAGAGATGAGCGGCTGATGTATTTTACATCTAGCACTTTGTGGTTATTTATTTTATGTCATCTATTGGAGATGCTATTAGAACTCCACTCAGGTTAACATTGTCTCTCTTGTCCTGCTTCAGCCTCGGTGTGGTACAACTCACTGGAGCTGCTCCAACGATGAAAGCCTCCATCACAGTGGAGCAGTACCTCCGGCTCCATCTCCAGACACCTAAGATCTTCTTCCCCTCCTCCGGCAGCAAGTCAGCCGGAGCATCCTCACCGGCCAACCCAATCACACTGAGATCGACATGGCTTTGACAAAGAGGTTGTACACTTGTTGCATCTCTTTTTTACTCTACATGTTATATATATTGTCCACTGAGCACACATAGTAACGTGAAATATGATTATTTTATCCTACTATATGACAAGCAGTGAGGTACCAGGCAACTTAGCTGTCCGTGATGGACTCTCTTGAACGCCATCATTATTTATCTCTACGCGTTTGAGCTGTGCATTTGTTGATGGGCCTGGGAGTTGAGCTAGTAGGGCAGTGGCCTGGGTCCAAAGTAATAGAAGTAGCACAAAAACATTTTTTTAGTGTAGGATTTTCCTTGCTCAAGCCTGCCTACTAGAATCGCCAGTGCTTGAGAGGAAAAGTGAATGAAAAACATAGAAATTGGAAAGTTTCCTACGGTACTACTTTTCATGAATTTGGTGCAAAGGAATGGAGCAAAGGAAAAACAGTAGGATTTGTTCCTTTAGTGTCTCCTTGAAAGAAAAACCGTAGGAATTCTAATTTCCACTTGTCCTCCTTTTCATATTCCTATTCATGAAGCACAAGACTAAGAGATAGTAGCATAATATCATTATAACCGTACATTTTCTTGTGGTTTGACTTAATCTCACCGTGCCTCTTTGCATCATGTGATCTTCCAATTCTTATGAATCAAACACCCAGATTGGCAGAAATCCTGTGTTTTTAAATTCTCTGTTTTGCATGTGCATTCCTATCCTATTCCTGTCTATTTCCTATCCCTGCATTGTTAGAATCCTCAAATTCAAACAAGCCCTTACACAATTACTTCTGTTACAGATATGTCTCGAAGAAAACCTTGTGTGGTTTGTCCTGCTCCTGCGGCGCTGTGTTCCAACCCAGCTCAGCTGCTCCAACGACGAAAGGGTTCACCACAGCGGGGATCTGCTTTCCAGACTGTCTTTCACCGCCTTAGATCTTCTTCCCCGCCACCAGCAGACATGACAACTGCATTACCATCATCAATTGAGCAGATGACCTTGAGGACTACACGGGTCCGCAAGAGAGGTCGCACTCTGCCGTGGTTGCTTATGTTATGCACCACTTAATATGATGACATGCTACATTATCATCGTGTTCCCCTATTAGACTCCAAGTCAGGTCCAAACTAATGCTGAAACTTGAGTTTTTAAATGGTTGTGGGGTACATATCGGGGCAGCAATCAGTACTATCTGTCTACTATCTGGTTAATCTCGGGTGTCTACTATGAGTTTCATGTTGGGTGCAAACAAACATTAAAGGAGCCATTATCTGTATTTTTTAACTAAAGCTATTATCTGCCTGCTATCATTGGTTTTGGGTCTATCCACAATTTGCTACCATCACTCTAGATTTGTGCATGCACTCCTTACATAATCTCACTATGTTTTATTCCTATGCATGCCCGTTATTGTACACAATGGAATTGATCATGCAGAGCAAAAGAGACGAGCCTTGCGTGGCAATAAAATTTCATGCAGATATCGCTCCATGGTGGGTGCAAAGGCAGCCCCCCTCCACCCATTTCGGGTCGTAATCAAGAGGAAGATAACTATTCTGAGGGGGTTTCAGAAGGAGAAGACCACTCCTATTTACACCATGAGGTCTTCGCTCTAACTTGGCATGCTGATGTTGGTAATATCATGCATATGGTGCCTTGCATTGCTTACTGAATACATCAAAGATGTCATCTGCTTAGTTTAGACATGCTTTGTGTCAATGCCATCTGTTTAGTTTCTTTATTGTATATGTGAATCATGCAATGCCATCTTGTTTAGCCAGGCATCATATATGTGAATTTTGCAATGCCACCCTGGTTAGCCAGTCATCTTATATGTGAATTATATCATGCCATTATTTTTCTATTACGTGTTAAATTTGTCAACAATTTTAGTACATTCAATTACTCTTCATGTGCATCAACCATTCGGCACGATCATGGAAAAATCTGGAGTGGAAACAAGGTCTTGAGAGCAGATAATGCTATCTGACGAAGAGCATGTCTTGCTGGTTACAGATAGCTCCTCAGAGGAGGATTCAAAGACAGATGACTAGTCATATCCCCCCCCCCCCCGAGGTGCATGATCTAACTTGGCAGGGTTATGTTGCTCATATCGTGCGTATGGTATCTTGCATTGTTATGCCATTTGCTTATTTTAGACATGCTTTGTGTGAATGCCACCTATTTAGTGTCTAATTACCATATATGAGAATTATGCAATGCCATCTTGTTGCAAGACATTATATATGTGAATTATGTAATGTTATCTTGTTGCAAAGCATTATATATGTGAATTATGCAATGCCATGCTGTTTGAGCAAGCGTCATATATGTGAATTATATCATGTCGTCCTTTTTTTGTATTTCTCATTGCTTTTGTCGACAATGTTTGTATATTCAACTGCTCTTCCTGTGCATCAGCCATTTGAATTGGTGATGGAGAAATATCGAGTGAAAACAAGGTCTTTAGAGCAGACAATGCTACCTACTGAAGCAGATATCTTGCTGGTTACAGATAGCTCTTCAGACGATGATTCAGAGGCAGATGACCAGTCCTATTATCCCCCTGAGGTGTATGCTCAAACTTGGTAGGGTTATATTACTCATATCATGCATATGTTGTATTGCAATGCTTAGTTTTTACATCATATACACAATATTGAATGCCATCTCCTTAGTTGACACATCATATATGTGATTGCCCTCTGCTCACTTCCTTAGTATATAAATGATATATTTGAATTATATCATGCCATGATGTTTACATAGATAGCATGTATCTGAATTATGGCATGCCGACCCATTTTCTAAAGACATAATATAGTTATATCATCTGATCTTGTTTACATAGTCATCATATTTTAAATTATGTCATTCTATCCATGAATTATGTCATGACATCATGTTTCCATCGACGTCATGTTTGTGATTTATGGCATGCCAACCACTTTAATAGACACATCGTATAGTTATATCATGTCATCCTGTTTACATAGTCATCATATTTTGGATTATGTCATTCTATCCTGTTTAGTTAGCCATCATACATGTGAAATTGTGTCATGCTATTCTGTTTGGTTAGACAACATAAATGTGAATTATTTCATGCCATGTTTTCTTCCCTACTATCCATTGCACCTTTCTATCTTACAATGTCTGTACATTCAATTACTTTTCTTGTTTATCATCCATTTAAATTGGAGGGGGTGATGGCAGTATCTATGGGAGTAAAAACATGGTCTTCAAAAAAGATCGTGCTACCTGTCGATGCAGATAGAACCACGGTTGTACTTGCCCAAGAACCAGTCCCACCACACATAACACAGACTCACACAGATTGTACCCCTACCCAGTTGGACAAAGAACCATCTACACCCCTTCTAACCCCAACCCCAGCAGATAGTAACCCAGTTCCCTTTGACACAGCACCATCTCCACCACACAGCACTCAAACATGAGCAGTTAGTAAGGCAACTACAGTGCCGAAAGCACGAGGACCACCACTCCGAACCCCAAGTCAACGCTTAAAGTAGAAGAAGAATTGTTCGCAGGTCAGGTTCCGTAGCTATGGTTCATACTACTTTACTCTTGTATCACTGTATTTACTCATACCAACTAATTTCAAATTTGAAGGATGCAATTGAAACTCCAATGGCGCAACAGGTATGTTTTAAACCTGTTTCCTTAACGTGTTTGCTGTTGTAACTTGCTCTATGTTGATTTCAGTTTCAATTGAATAAACAGTTATGTTCTCATGCCATGCACATTACAAGTGTTGTTATTGTTGTGTAGTTTCCCACACTTATATTCTGTCTATGCTGCTTTGTCTTAAATAGATATGATTCGAATTGTATCTATCTTGGTATGGCAACATAAACTAGAATGATATACACCATACAGTGACCATACTACATAGATATATGTTTGTTTCATGTTGTTATCCTCTCCACCTTACTACTGAACTGGCTTACCAAAATGAGTTTCATATACTACATTGTAAACCTGTGATGTGTTTGTTTGTTTATCTTTTAGAACGCGGATAAAATATTGGAGAAGAGTACCCCATTATGCAATGGTAAAGGAAGTAATGCAGATAAGGTTCAAGATAGTGAGACATCCTTGTTGGTCTCCAAGAAAGCTTATAAAAACTATATTGAAGACACTGAGACAACCCCAAAGTCCTGTCTTGATGTAGTGTTCGAGTTACTGGCTACTACTGCTGGCACCAGCTCTTCGAACTCGTTGCCTGAATCTGTTCGACTTCTTGAGTCTCAACTTCAAGTTGAAAGACATCGATCAGATGTTATGCGACAGGAAGCCGAAAGACTGAGGAAGTCTGTGCAGAATTCAGATGCATACTTTCTGGTGCAACCGCAAGTGCTGGAGGATTTAAGCGCCAAACAAGAGAAAGTTAATAATCTTGCTAAGCATCTTGCCAGCATTATGGGTACCGAGGATATTGTTTCTTGAGCTCTTTTAAAGTGGTTTCAGTTCTGGACTTGTTTTGCTGCGGCGTTTATATGCTGCTGTGTTCGCTATATTTGCACTAGCGGCGAACTTTGATGCCCAGTGGATGTAATATGTGTAATAGCCGTGATAGCCTAGCGTAAGTTGCTTGCTTATTTATTTCCTTATTGTCTTGTTTATTTCTTTGCTTGTAGTCAGCGCAGTTCTTTTTCCGCGGTTTGCTAGTGGCCGCAATAACCTATTTTTTAAAACTAGGCCACAATAAACATGGGCTACATATTTACTGTAGTTACCATTTCCCTCCTATGGGCCATAGAAACAATGGGCCTTCTACGGGTCGTAGAAACAATGGGCCTTATACGGGTCATAGACACAATGGGCCTTCTATAGGTCGTATCATCAATGGGCCTTCTACGGGCCGTATGATCGGTTGGCCAAACATGGGCCAATAACAGGCCGCATTATGGCCGTAAACAGGCTAGAGTTGGAATCGTCCGTTCATGGGCCGACCATAACGGGCCGTCGTTAATTGGCCGTATTTGATGACGCTATGAGAATGGCCCAACGTATTAACGGGCCGACTGTAATCTCGGGCTGAATTTTTCCCACAAGCAGAAAATGACAGTAACGGGCCGTAAGTAAATGAATGTTGGAAATGAGCCCAATAATAAATGGGCCCTGAGAAGGCCGAAAGATAACATGGGCTGGAAACGGCCCAACGGAATAACGGGCCATTAATGGGTATAAAGTGACACACTATTCATTACGGGCCAGTTTCACCACGGGTCGTTAATGGGTATAAAGTGATACACTATTCATTACGGGCCAGTTTCACCACGGGCCGTTAATGGGTATAAAGTGATACGCTGTACATTACGGGCTAGTTTCACCACGGGCCGTTAATGGGCCAAGAGTTACAAAGGGCCTCATATGGGCCGAAATACGTCATGGGCCATACATAGGGCCAGAAGTTAAAACGGGCTGGAATCATATTGGACGGCCCAGATGACGCTACTGGGCCTAATTCGGATAGGTTGTAACGGGCCTTGGGTTAGCGGGCTGTAAATGGGCTATATGCGAACAAGTCGTTAACAAGTTTTCCATGGGCCGGCCCGCCACCTTTTGACAAAGTCAAATGGGCCGGCCTTTTCACAGGAATGGGCCTCTGTTGGGCCGTGCCACGTGTCGACGTATCATAGGCGCCTTCTGTCCAATGTGTGCATGACATCTGTCCCAATGGTGAGCCGACACGTGTTTTTTTCCACCCAATGATTATTTTACACGTGGAAAATCCCCATTGGTCGGGGTTGTTAACGAGTTATCGGATCCAAAACCGGACCGATAGCTTAATAGCGTTCCGTTACGGTGGATGCCACGTGTCGGTCACCCTTGACGAAAGCACTTCTGTGACGCGTGATTTATCGTCATGGAAGTGGACACTTCCGTGATGATAATTTTGGTAATGTCATGGAACACTTCTACGACAGCACAGGTATGACTATCTTGATTCTGTCATAAAATCGTCATGGATGTACATGCATGACAGAAAACGTGACCTACTGTGACAAACACGTATCATCACGGAAGTGTATTTTTTTGTAGTGGAGGAGGTTCCCCAAGGATTTCAGCAGGCAAATTGTGTTTCAGAACAGGCCCTTTATTAAACATTATTTCATCTATTTCCCTTCTTTCATTCATAAACATATCATTTCCATGGTCTAGAAAATATTGTTCTAAAGGATTAGTAGGAGGCACGACAATAGAAGCAAGACCAATAGGCAATTCTTTATCATGGGGTTATCTACAAAATTTAGAGAAACTAAAATCATGAGACATATCCCCTAAACCGACGGTAACAATTTCGTTCTCATAGTCTATCTTAACATTAATAGTATTCAAGAAAGGTCTACCAAATATAGTGGGACAAAAATCATCTTGTGGGGAAGCAAGAACAAGAAAATTAGTAGGGTATTTAATTTTCCCACAAAAGACTTCAACCTCTCTAACAATCCCAACTGGGGATATAGTATCTCTATTGGCAAGCTAATAGTAACATCAATATCTTCTATCTCAGCAGGTGTAATATCATTCATAATTTCTTGATATAAGGTATAAGGTATTGCACTCACACTAGCACCCACATCACATAAGCCATGATAACAATGATCTCCTGTTTTAATAGAAACAACATGCATGCCCACAGCAGGTCTATGTTTATCTTTAGTATCGGGTTTAGCAACTCTAGCAGCTTCATCACAGAAATAAATAACATGCCCTTCAGTATTATCAACCAAGAGTTCTTTAACCGTAGCAATACTAGGTTCGACTTTAATTTGTTCAAGGGATGTAGGTGTTCTAGTATAACTCTTACGAACCACGGTTGAAGCTTTAGCATGATCCTTTATTCTAACAGGAAAAGGTGGTTTCTCAATATAAGCAGTAGGAACAATAGGATCAACACTATAGGTAATAGTTTCTTCCTCAACTTTAATAGGTTCTACTATTTTAACTTCAATGCAAGGATGATATTTAAACCACTTATTCTTAAGGAGATCAACATGAGTAGCAAATGATTCACAAAAAGAAGCTACCATCTCAGAGTCAAGTCCATATTTAGTGCTAAAATCATGAAAGGCATCGGTATCCATAAAAGATTTAACGCAATCAAACTTAAGGTTTATACCTGACTCCTTACCTTCGTCGAGTTCCCAATAATTCTTTCCAATAAGTCCCATTTGAATTCAATATCCTTCTTCATAAAAGAACCAGTACAAGAAGTATCGAGCATGGATCGATCATTATGAGAAAGCCGAGCATAAAAATATTGAATAATAATTTCTCTTGAGAGCTCATGATTGGGGCATGAATATAACATTGACTTAAGCCTCCCCCAAGCTTGAGTGATACTTTCTCCTTCACGAGGCCAAAAATTATATATATAATTCCGATCTCGATGAACTAGATGCATAGGATAAAACTTCTGATGAAATTCCAATTTCAATCAGTTGTAGTTCCATGATCCAATATCATCACATAGCCTAAACCATGTCAATGCCTTTCCCTTCAAAGATAAAGGGAAGACCTTCTTCTTGAAAACATCCTCGGGCATACCTGCAAGATTAAATAATCCACAAACATCATCCACATAGATTAGGTGCATATCGGGATGTAATGTTCCATCTCCTGCATAAGGATTAGCTAGCAGTTTCTCTATCATACCCGAAGGAATTTCATAATAAATATTTCCAGTAGGTGCAGTAGGTTTAGGAGCAACGCTTTTCTCTTCCGATCGAGGTGAAGATACCCCGAACAAGACCCTCAAAGGATTATTTTCCATAGTAATAAGTGACAACAAATTTCAGCACACTATATAAATGTTTCCTTACCAAATTCCACTTACCAAAGGCGCTTCACTCCCTGTCAACGGCGCCAGAAAAGAGTCTTGATGACCCAAAAGAATAGGGGATCTACCATAGTCCTTTCGATAAGTAAGAGTGTCGAAACCAACGAGGAGCAGAAGGAAATGACAAGCGGTTTTCAGCAAGGTATTCTCTGCAAGCATTGAAATTATCGGTGACAGATAGTTTTGTGATAAGATAATTTGTAATGGGTAACAAGTAACAAAAGTAACTAAGGTGCAGCAAGGTGGCCCAATCCTTTTTGTATAAAAGGACAAGCCTGGACAAACTCTTATATAAAGCAAAGTGCTCCCGAGGATAAATGGGAATTATTGTCAAGTTAGTTTTCATCATGCTCATATGATTCACGTTCGTCAGTTTGATAATTTGATATGTGGGTGGACCATTGCTTGGGTGCTGCCCTTCCTTGGACAAGCCTCCCACTTATGATTAACCCTCCTAGCAAGCATCTGCAACTACAAAAGAAGAATTAAGGTAATCCTAACCATGGCATGAAACATATGGATTCAAATCGGCCCCTTATGAAGCAACGCATAAACTAGGGTTTAAGCTTCTGTCACTCTAGCAACCCATCATCTACTTATTCCTTCCAAATGCATTCCCCTAGGCCCAAATCATGGTGAAGTGTCATGTAGTCGACGTTCACATAACACCACTAGAGGAAAGACAACATACATCTCATCAAAATATCGAACGAATATCAAATTCACATGATTACTTATAACAAGACTTCTCCCATGTCCTCAGCAACAAATGTAACTACTCACAAAGCATATTCATGTTCATAATCATATGAGTATTAATTATCATTAATGATCTGAACATATGATCTTCCACCATAAACCAACTAGCATCAACTATAAGGAGTAATCAACACTACTAGCAACCCACAGGTACCAATCTGAGGTTTTGAGACAAAGATTGGATACAAGAGGTGAACTAGGGGTTTGAGTGGAGATGGTGTTGGTGAAGATGTTGATGGATATTGACCCCCTCTCAATGAGAGGATTGATGGTGATGAGGATGGCGATGATTTCCCCCTCCCGGAGGGATGTTTCCCCGGCAGAATAGCTCCACCAGAGCCCTAGATTGGTTCTGCCCATGTTCCTCCTCGAGACGGCGGTGCTTCATCCGAAAGCTTCCTTCTCATTTTTTTTCAAGGTTAAAACTCACCATATTGCAGAAGATGGGTGTCGGGGTCCTGCCAGGGGGCCCACAACACCGGAGGGCGTGCACAAGGGGGTAGGGCACGCCCTCCACCCTTGTGGAAGGCAGTTGGCCCCCTCTGGTGCTTTCTTTGCCCAATATTTTTTATATATTCCAAAAATACTCTCCGTGAAGTTTCATGACTTTTGGAGTTGTGCAGAATAGGTCTCTAATATTTGCTCCTTTTCTACTCCATAATTCCAGCTGCCGGCATACTCCCTCTCCATGTAAACCTTATAAAATAAGAGAGAAAAGGCATAAGTATTGTGATATAATGTGTAATAACAGCCCATAATGCAATAAATATCAATATAAAAGCATGATGCAAAATGGATGTATCAGTCGTCGTAGTTCAACTTCCATGGACAAGCTGTAATGTCTACTGACACAGGCATTGCATACTGATCACTGCAAGGAGGAGTACTAGAGAAAACTAGGCGGATAAATAGTTCATTATAGTCAAGCGGACCTATATCAATGTACATAGAGTACACTTGTTCCAAAGACATGCAAGCCAGCGAAATAGTTCATCTATATCAATGTACACAAAGAGGAAATATAATTTTTATAGGAGAGGAAATAGTTCATCCATCTATAATGCCCTGCTACTGGTGCAACTTCTTCTTCTTTCTTTCTTCTTCTTCTTCTTCTTCTTCTTCTTCTTCTTCTTCTTCTTAATCTCATTTTCTATAGGAGATGGCTTCGCAACAAGCTCTTTCGACCTTGCAGCTATCTCAAAACTCATACAGGCATCGAGGGCAGCATATTTTATCCACTCGTAGGTCAAGGGATAATTCTCCCATCCAGACGACCTTAATCCCAACGTCTCATCACCCTTCTCAAGATTTGTTCCAAGCACAGAATTTTCTATGTCGAATAGGGATAGTATTTATTTATCACAATTGTCTACAAGAATTCTGGTTTGTAGGTCAGCGATGTTTTCGCAGTCAAGGTTGTATGGTGCCAGCTTCTCTCTGTCCCCTTCGATGGCTGCCCCATAGAAGTATATGTCCTCCCGAGACATGAAATTGTGGATCTCACCTGGTATGGAGTTTGCGCGCATGATGTGATACACCAAAACTTAATCTTCGAGGCACAACTGAAGGACGACGGTGCGTTGGATCTTCCCAGTGGCACGCTCCATGTACTCTGTGTCGAGACCGCTGACCTTCATCTCCACCTTTTGAAGGGAGTTGGATACATTGTTGATCCACTCCTGAACAACCCTTGGGTGGTCGGTGACGGTGGCAACTATGCTCAACGAGCCTTCGATGAGGACACGTGTGACGCTAAAAACCTGCATAGGGATCTCTTTCACCATTTGGAACCGCTGGACCGGGGGGCTATGGTTTGGAGAATTAGGATTAAGATGGATAGTCTAACTAAAGAAGATGATTATTTAAAGGGGATTCAGAATTACTCCAGGAGAATCTAAAGAGGTTAAAACAATGTGAATCCAGTGGGGTTTGAATGCAAATGAAGGAGAGGTGAAGAAGCCGAGGAAAATCGGTTTCTGATGGAGAAGTAAATGGGAGAACTGGCATGCAGGCAGTTGATTAGACGGCTAGGTAGACAAACCTGCAAAACGAAAAGGCTATGCAAGTAGCATACTGAGGAGTGGTCTGTGTCCGTGTACGTGCCCATCCTTCTATCGCTACATGTGCCACTGGTTAGTTGAGGTCGCTCTTTCGAATCACCGTGGCAAAACATTTTATGATTCCTTTTTATTTCTGCACCCCTTCTGATAGGTGGGACCTACGCAAAACCCACTTGGGTGGACGAACAGATATACAAACATATCCATCTCTTTGCACACAAAAATGTGTCATAGCTGGTTCGGATTGATATTGGCGCGTGTCTACGAGACACAACCTTTTCTGGTTAAGGAATATGTGGTTATCCTAAAAAAATAAAAAGCCCTTCTTCGCGCTTCCACATGCACGAGAATTTGGTTCTGCTCACAATATGGATGCTACCTGGAGGATGAAGTGAACCCAGAGGCATGCTAGCACGGCAGACCTATTTCCTCTATACAGTACTACTCCGTATGTTACTACTAGTAGTACAACGGTGCTACACTTGATGGTCAAAATATTATTCAACCGGTCCTCACAGTGAAGTGAAAAGACCCTGCGCCTGAGGTGACACTAGTCCAGGCGGCGTTTTCAGGTTACCAAAGTCAGCTCACCTTGCGCACTATACTGTCACTGTCACCGCCGTTGTATATCATGCCTCGCCTCGTCTCCCTCTCCCCTAGTGTCGGTGTCAAAACCAGCAGATCTCGGGTAGGGGGGGCCCAAGTTGTGCGTCTGAAGATCAATAGTAACAATGGAGAAGGAACACGATGTTTACCCAATTTCGGGCCCTCTTAATGGAGATAAAACCCTACTCCTGCTAGATTATATTCGAGGGTATAGAGGTTACAAGAGTTGATCTACCACGAGATCGATTCGGCTAAACCTAGATAGTTGGCCTAGTAATGTTGTGGTCCTCCCTCCGCTCTAATCCTCCTGTTTATATAGACACCGGAGGGGCTTAGGGTTTGTACAAAGTCGGTTTTTACAGAAAGGAATAATATATCCGGACACAAATACTTGCCATCCACGCATGCGAGAGTCCCCACCGGTTACGAGAGAGGATCTTCGGTTTTGTATCTCGATGGCCCATCAGTCCAGCCCACATCAGTAGACTGGGCGCCCGAGGATCCCCTAATCCAGGAATCCCACAGTAGCCCCTGAACCAGTCTTCAGTGTTGATACCTTCGGCACTCAGATTGTCTTCGGCATTGCAAGGCGGGTTCCTCAAGGAATACACCTCTAGCACTGTTTATTGTCTTGTTATGCTTATGTTGCTATGTATTTACTGTTTCTTCCCCCTCTTCTCTCCGGTGGACCCGAGACCGATGTTGCCACTGTGATCGACCACGTCACTGATGACACTTCTTCCCTTTCAGCGGAGCTTCCAGGCAAGCCCCCCCTTTGATCATCCCAATATCGCCCATTCCATTCTCTCATGCTTGTATTAGATTTTGCTACTGTAACTGATTGCTCCTATTCTGATGCATAGCTTGCTTTTGTACCTGCTGTAGTACCTTACCAGCTTATCCTAAACTTCTTAGTATAGGTTGGTTAGTGATCCATCAGTGACCCCCACCTTGTCCTTGTTGCCCCTGCTTCATCATCGACGACTCAATCAACGTGATCGATGACCAGACCCGACACCTCACATCACATCACACCCTTTTGTTGCTCGACTCTGCAGAGCTACTGTCGAGTGCCGAGGGTGATACCTCGTAACGCACTCCTGATGATAATTCTGTAGTGTAGCGAGGGTGATTCCTCCTTGAACACTCCTGATATGACTTTGTCGTGCAAGACATCAAGTGTGAACATCGAGGGTGGTTCCTCATATGTCCACCTTGATGGTTACCTCGAGTGGGAATCCATCGAGGGTGATTCCTCGGGTTTTCCCCCTTGATGTTTTGGACACACAGTTACCCGCACTTTACTTGAGACCATTGTTGAAATCGGGTTGGCCCTGAGGGGTACCCGCGAGTTGATGTGAAAGTCAGGCGGGCCCGAAGAGCACCCGCGAGATAATTATGTGGCACAACTGGGCATTCTTGGCCCTTGTCGTAAGTCCACAAGAAGGGTTGAAAGGATCGAGAAGAGGTGTCTAGAGGGGGGTGAATAGACTCTCGACCAAGAAAAGTAGCAATTTTAAGTTCTTCAAGTTGAGATGGAGTTTAAGCACAAGTTTAAACATTCACAATACACTACAAAAAAATACACTTCCTGATGATACGTGTTTGTCACAGTAGGTCGTGTTTTTTGTCATGCATGTACATCCATGACGATTTAATGACAGAATCAAGATAGTCATACCGGTGCTGTCGTAGAAGTGTTCCATGACATTACCAAAATTATCATCACGGAAGTGTCCACTTCCATGACGATAAATCGCGCGTCACAGAAGTGCTTTCGTCAAGGGTGACCGACACGTGGCATCCACCGTAACGGAACGCCGTTAAGCTATCGGGTCGGGTTTTGGATCCGATAACCCGTTAACAGCCCCGGCCAATGGGGATTTTCCACGTGTAAAATCATCATTGGCTGGAGGAAACATGTGTCAGCTCATCGTTGGGACAAATGTCATCCACTCATTGGACAGAAGGCGCCTATGATACGTCGACACGTGGCACGGCCCAACAGAGGCCTATTCCTGTGAAAA
Organism: Triticum dicoccoides; assembly: GCF_002162155.2. NCBI lineage: Eukaryota > Viridiplantae > Streptophyta > Magnoliopsida > Poales > Poaceae > Triticum > Triticum dicoccoides. The sequence goes on along the minus strand of NC_041389.1, from coordinate 145,505,283 downwards.
GGCCGGCCCGTTTGACTTGGTCAAAAGGTGGTGGGCCGGCACATGGAAAGCCTGTTAACGGCCTGTTCGCATATAGCCCATTTACAGTCCGCTAACCCAAGGCCCATTACGCCCTATCCGAATTAGGCCCAGTAGCGTCATCTGGGCCATTCAATATGATTCCAGCCCGTTTTCACTTCTGGCCCATGTATGGCCCATGACGTCTTTCGGCCCATATGAGGCCCTTTATAACTCTTGTCCTATTAACGACCCGTGGTGAAACTGGCCCGTAATGAACAATGTATCACTTTACACCCATTAACGGCCCGTGGTGAAACTGGCCCGTAATGAACAATGTATCACCTTAAACCCATTAACGACCCGTTATTCCGTTGGGCCGTTTCCAGCCCATGTTATCTTTCGGCCTTCTCAGAGCCCATTTATTCTTGGGCTCATTTCCAGCATTCGTTTACTTACGACCTGTTATTGTCATTTTCTGCTTATGGGCCAAATTCAGCCCGTGGTTACAGTCGGCCCGTTTGTGGTCCGTTAATACGTTGGGCCGTTTTCATAGCAACATCAAATACGGCCTATTACCGATGGCCCATTATGGTCGGCCCATGAACGGAGGATTCCAACTCTAGCCCGTTTATGGCCATAATGCGGTCTGTTTGGCCCATGTTTGGCCAATCGATCATACGGCCCGTATAAGGCCCATTGATGATATGGCCCGTAGAAGGCCCATTGTTTCTATGGCCCGTAGAAGGCCCATTGTTTCTACGGCCCGTAGAAGGCCCAATGTTTCTACGGCCAGTAGTAGGACCAGTGTCACTACAGTAAATATTAGCCCATGGTTATTGTGGCCTAGTTTAAAAAAAATAGGTTATTGCAGCCACTAGCAAACCGCGGAAAAAGAACTGCAATGACTACAAGCAAACAAATAAACAAGACAACAAGGAAATAAATAAGCAAGCAACTGACGCTAGGCTATCACGGCTATTACACATATTACGTCCACTGGGCATCAAAGTTCGCCACCGGTGCAAATATAGGGAACAAAGCAGCATATCATATACACTGGTTGTCAAAGTTGGCGACCAGCGCAAATAAATGCCACAGCAAAACAAATCCAGAACTGAAACCACTTCAGAAGATCTCAGGAAACAATATCCTCGGTACCACTATTACACATATTAACTTTCTCTTGTTTGGCGCTTAAATCCTCCAGCGCTTGCTGTTGCACCAGGAAATATGCATTTGAATTCTGCAGGGACTTCCTCAGTCCTTCAGCTTCCTATCGCAGCACATCTGATCGATGTCTTTCAACTTGAAGTGGAGACTCAAGAACACGAACTGATTCAGGCAGCGACTTCAAAGAGCTTGTGCCAGCAGTAGTGGCCAGTAACTCGAACACTACATCAAGACAGGACTTTTGGGTTCTCTCACTGTCGTCAAGATAGTTTTTATCAGCTTTCTTGGAGACCAATAGGGATGTCTCACTATCTTGAACCTTATCTGCATTATTTCCTTTACCATTGGATAACATGGTACTGTTCTCCAATATTTTGTCCGCATTCTAAAAGAGAAACAAGCAGACACATCACATGTTTACCATGTTGTATATGAAATTCATTTTGGTAAATGAGTTCAGTAGTAAAGTGGACAAGATAACAACATGAAACAAACATATATCTATGTACCATGGTCACTTTATGGTCTATATCATTCTAGTTTTTGTTGCCAAATCAAGACAGAGACACAGTTCAAATAATATTTGTTCAAGACAAAGCAGAATAGACAGAATATAAGTGTGGGTAACTATAGAGCAATAACAACACTTGTAATGTGCATGACATGAGAACATAATTGTTTATTCAATTGAAACTGAAATCAAAATAGAGCAGGTTACAACAGCAAACCAGTTAAAGAAACAGGTTTAAAACATACTTGTTGCGCCATTGGAGTTTCAATTCCATCCTTCAAATTTGAAAATAGTTGGTATGAGTAAATACAGTAATGCAAGAGCAAAGGAGTATGAACCATAGCTACAGAACCTGACCTGAGAACAAATCTTCTTCTCCTTTAAGCGTTGAGTTGGGATTCGGAGTGGTGGTCCTCGTGCTTTGGGCACTGCAGTTCCCTTACTAACTGCTCGTGTTTGGGTGCTCTGTGGTGGAGATGGTGCTGTGTCAACTGGAACTGGGTTGCTATCTGCCGGGGTTGGGGTTAGAAGGGGTGTAGCTGGTTCTCTGTCCAACTGGGTAGGGGTACAATCTGCGAGAGTCTGGGTTATGTGTGGTGGATCTGGTGCTTGGGCAAGTACAACCATGGTTCTATCTGCATCAACTGGTAGCACTATCTTTTCTGAAGACCGTGTTGTTACTCCCTTAGATACTGCCATCACGCTCTCCAATTCAAATGGCTGATAAACAAGAAAAGTAATTGAAAGTATAGACATTGTATGATAGACAGGTGCAATGGATAGTGGGGAATAAAAGAGGGCATGAAATAATTCATATTTATGTAGTCTAACCAAACAGGATAGCATGACACAATTTCACATATATTATGGCTAACTAAACAGGATGGCATGACACAATTTCACATTATGATGGCTAACTAAAAAAGATGGAAAGACATAGTTCAAAATATGAGACTATGTAAACAGGATGACATGACATAACTATATAATGTGTTTATTAAATAGGTTGGCATGCCATAATTCACATACATTCACGGATAGAATGCCATAATTCAAAATATGATGATTGTAAACACTAAACAGGATGAGATGATATAACTATATGATGTCTTTATTAAATGGGTTGCCATGCCATAATTCAGATAGATGATGTGTATGTACTATGTAAACATGATGGCATGATATAATTCAAATATATGATTTATATAGTAAGCAAGTAAGCAGATGGCAATCCATATATGATGTAAAAACTAAGCAATGCAAGACAACATGCATGACATGGGTAATATAACCCTGCCAGGTTTGAGCATAGATCTCAGGGGGGAAATAGGGTTGGTCATCAGTCTCTGAATCCTCCTCTAAGGAGCTCTCTGTAACCAGCAAGATGTCTGCTTCAGCAGGTAGCATTGTCTGCTCTGAATACCTTGTTTTCACTCCAGATACTTCCATCACCGCTTCAAATGGCTGATGCACAGGAAGAGTAGTTGAATATACAAACGTTGTCGACAAATGGAACACGTAATACAAAAAAATGATAGCATGATATAATTCACATACATGATGATTGGCTAAACATCATGGTATTGCATAATTCACATATATAATGCCTTCGCAACAAGATAGCATTATATAATTCACATATATAATGTCTTGCAACAAGATGGCAATGCATAATTCACATATATGGTAATTAGACACTGAACAGGTGGCTTTCACACAAAGCATGTCTAAACTAATCAAATGACATAGCAATGCGAGACACCATACACTTGATATGAGCAACATAACCCTACCAAGTA
>NC_041389.1:145499222-145501649 GCF_002162155.2 Triticum dicoccoides | reverse complement strand
CTCCTCTAAGGAGCTATCCGTAACCAGCGAGATATGCGCTTCGTCAGATAGCATAGTCTGCTCTGAAGACCTTGTTTTCACTCCAGAATTTGCCATCACCGTGTCAAATGGCTGATGCACACGAAGAGCAGTTGAATGTACTAACATTGTTGACATATGTAATATGTAACGGAAAAAAAGGATGGCCTGATATAATTTACATATAAGATGACTGGCTAAGCAGGATGGCATTGCAAAATTCACATATATGATGCCTGGTTAAACAAGATGGCCTTGCATAATTCACATAAACAATGAATAAACTAAACAGATGGCATTCGCACAAAGGATGTCTAAACTAAGCAGATGACATATTTTATGTATAAAGTAAGCAATGCAAGACACCATATGCATGATATAACCAACATCAGCATGCCAAGTTAGAGTGAAGACCTCAGGGGGTAAATAGGAGTTGTCTTCTCCTTCTGAATCCCCCTCAGAACAGATATCTTCCTCTCGATTATAATCCAAAATGCGTGGAGGGGGGCTGCCTTTGCGCCTACCATGGAGCGACGTGTGCATGAAATTTTATTGCCACGCAAGGCTCGTCTCTTTTGCTCTACATGTTCAGTTCCATTGTTTACAATAACTGCCATGCATAGGAATAAAACATAGTGAGATTATGTAAGGAATGCATGCAGAAATCCAGAGTGATGGTAGCAACCTGTGGATAGACCCAAAACCAATAATAGCAGGCAGATAATGGCTTCAGTTAAAAAATACAGATAATGGCTTCTTTACCGTTTGTTTCCCACCCAACATGAAACTCATAGTAGACACCGGAGATTAACCAGATAGTAAATAGATACTATTGATAGCGGCCCCGATATGTACCCCACAACCATGTAAAAACTCAAGTTTGGCCATTAGTTTGGAGCTAACTCATAGTCTAATCGGTGAACAGGACGATAAAGTAGCATGTAATATTAAGCGATGCATAACTTAGGCAGACACGAAAGAGTGCAACCTCTCTTGCGGACCCGTGTAGTCCTCGAGGTCATCTGCTCGGTTGATGATGGTAATGCAGTTTTCATGGTTGCTGGCAGCGGGGAAGAAGATCTGAGGCGGCGAAAGACAGTCTGGAGGCCGGATCCCTGCTGTGCTGGACCCTTCTGTCGTTGGAGTAGCTGAGTTGGGGTGGACGACGGTGCAGCAGGAGCGGGACAAACCACGCAAGGTTTTCTTTGACAACTATCTGTAAGAGAAGTAATTCTGTAAGGGCTCGTTTGAATTGGAGGATTCCAACAATGCAGGGATAGGAAGTAGATAGGAATAGGATAGGAATGCACGTGCAAAACAGAGAATTTAAAAACATAGGATTTCTGCCAATCTGGGTGTTTGATTCACAACAATTGGAAGATCACAGGATGCAAAGAAGCATGGTGAGATTAAGTCAAACCACAAGAAAATGTACGGTTATAATTCTATTATGCTACTATCTCTTAGTCTTGTGCTTCATGAATAGGAATTTGAAAAGGAGGACAAGTGAAAATTAACATTCCTACGTTTTTTCTTTCAAGGAGGCACTAAAGGAACAAATTTGTGTGCTCAGTGGACAATATATATAACATGTAGAGTAAAAAAGAGATGAAACAAGTGTACAACCTCTTTGGCAAAGCCATGTCGATCTCAGCGTGATTGGGTTGGCCGGTGAGGATGCTCCGGCTGACTTTGCTGTCGGAGGAGGGGAAGAAGATCTTAGGCGTCTAGAGATGGAGCCTGAGGTACTGCTCCGCTGTGATGGAGGGTTTCGTCGTTGGAGCAGCTCCGGTGAGTTGTACGACACCGAGGCTGAAGCAGGACAAGAGAGACAACGAACAACGTTAACCTGAGTGGAATTCTAATAGCATCTCCAATACATCACGTAAAATACATAACCACAAAGTGCTAGATGTAAAATACATCAGCCGCTCATCTCTGAACTTAACTGTCGAAACTGAATTTAACTGTCGAAAGTGAACTTAACTGTCGAAACTGAACTTAACTATCGAAACTGAATTTTGCTGTCGAAACTGAATTTTGCTGTCGAAACTGAACGCACTAGCAAGGTGAGGCTACACGTCGGTCGACTGACTTTTTCATCTCTCGTCAGCGATTTTGCAGCCGTTGGATACGAAATCAAGGGCCTGCGGTTCATCTTCAACCTCCACCCCCTGAGCCGCCACCCACCACCGGCCAAATAGCAGCCCCCCACCACCCACGGCCGGCGGTGCGCCGCCCCGCCTGCCCCAAAAACACTCCCCACCGCCGGTCCGTCGCCGCCCCGGCCATACCTCTAGGCCCCTCGTGCCGAGCTTTTTCTCCGGCGATCCCCACGCCACTGCCCGGCCACCGCCGGCGACCATCGCCCCCACCCTGAACCCTAAGATAGATAGTGGGGTACCTCTT